>NC_083609.1:53201847-53508695 GCF_029168945.1 Cannabis sativa | reverse complement strand
ATCTTCTCGAAAATTCTGTTTCTAATTACAAAAACATGCTGGAGATTGAGTCAACCAAAGAGGAAGAAGAAGCAAGCAGTACTAAAAGTAAAAATCAAGAGAAGAGAAAAGTTGGCAAGAAAAAACTTCCAACATTTCTTGAGTATGTCAGAGAGAAATTTAACATGATTTTCTCAGAACTTAGAGAATACATCTCTATCATCTGTATGCATACAGCGAAAAGTTTCATTTCGGGGAAAATATTTCAAGATATGGTGTCCCTTACTGCCTCACTTGTTTCGTTTAAGTCATTGCTATGCAACAACAAGAATGTGGTTTCTGAAGTACTTGAAAGGATATTTTCTTGTGCTGAAGTAAATCAATATCTTTCTAATTCATTTGTAGATGATGTATCCTTGAGGCTCGATTTGAGGAGAAAGGAATGTGTTTCGAGTATGAGATCCCTTCGCAATTCCCTTGACATGCTTGACTTTTCTTGGATTAAAAGCCAAGAAGCAATGAAGGAGTTCTGTTGGAAAAATGCTTCATTGATTCTTTGTACTGTATCAACTTCTTATAAGCTTCATAGATTGAAAATTAGGCCAACCATTTTGATTATAGATGAAGCTGCACAACTTAAAGAGTGTGAATCAACCATACCTCTTCAACTTCCGGGTGTAGAGCATGCTATTCTTGTTGGTGATGAGTGGCAATTACCAGCAACTGTCAAAAGCAAAGTATGTCAAGAAACTATTTTTTCACTTGCACAAATCCTAGTCTTCTGTTGTTAATCTTGGGACTGTTCTTTGTCTGTTTTATAGGTTTCCGAGAATGCTGGCTTTGGAAGAAGTTTGTTTGAAAGGATGAGTTCACAAAATCATCCAAAACATCTCCTTAATGTGCAATACAGGATGCATCCATCGATAAGCATTTTCCCGAATTCACAATTCTATCGTAATCAGTTACTGGATGCTGCCATTGTGAAAATGAACAGCTATAGAAAGAAGTATCTTCCAGGTCCAATGTTTGGTACATATTCATTTATTAATATAATTGGTGGAAGAGAGCAGAAGGATGGAGATGGACGCAGTCGACAAAATATGGTTGAAGTAGCTGTTATCATGAGAATACTACAGAAGTTATACAAAGGTATCTGCAAACTCATTATGCATTTTTTGTAATCACTGTGAATTTTAGTTTTCTGTACATGGAATGAACATAATTACTTGTTTGCTTTGTATATTATTCAGCCCGGGTTAAGTCGAAATGTGAGCTCAGTATTGGTATTGTGTCTCCATATGCTGCTCAAGTGGTTGCAATTCAAGACCAACTTGGGAACAAGTACAGTGGAAATGATGGCTTCCAAGTAAAGGTGAAGACAGTCGACGGCTTCCAGGGTGGGGAAGAGGACATAATAATAATGTCCACCGTACGCTGCAATAGTCGCCATTCACTGGATTTCATATCCAAACCACAAAGAATTAATGTTGCTCTAACAAGGGCTAGGTATGAATATGATCAAACTATGTTGAGTAAATTCTTCAATGGTTTCCATTAAGTTTGGAAAATAACAACTGACTATTTTTTCATGTCTTCAGGCACTGTCTTTGGATTTTGGGTGAGGAAAGAACTCTTGTTAATGATCAAACTGTTTGGAATCCTATAATCACTGATGCAAAAAATAGAAGATGTTTCTCTAATGCTGACAGTGATGAAGATTTAGCCAAGGCTATCATAGAGGTCAAGAAAGAGTCTGGTCAATTTGATGATATGATTGATAAAGATAGTATACTTTTCAAGCGTTCTAAGTGGAAGGTACAGTTTTCAGTAGTGAAAATTTTTAAGGATTAGACATTAGTGTGTTATCATATTTACTGCTAATCTGGTTCTTTTGTACTCCAAATATTGTAGGTTTTTTTCAGTGAAAACTTTCTCAAGTCATTAATGAAACTTGAAATAGTTGAAGCAAAGAGACCAGTTATTGAACTTTTACTTAAGCTTTCTGATGGCTGGAGACCGAGGAAGACTAGCGTATTGCTTTGTGAAAACTCGTTGCGAATTATGAGTTTTATGGTTGAAGGTCTTTGTGTCATCTGCACTGTTGACATAGTAAAAGAGCATGAAGAATACATACAAGTTTTGAGGATTTGGGATTTGTTGCCTCATGAAGAAATTCCAAGGTTCAAAAACAAGCTTGATGTTATTTTCGAGAAGTGCACAGAAGAATTCATCAACAATTGCAATGAAAAATGCTTGGAAGGGTAATGTTTGTTTTGTGTATAAGTAAATAGTTTCCATAGTCTAAATTTGCTCAAATATACAAGCATGATTTTGGCAACCTCTTGTAGAGCTTTCCTAACATGATTCTGATTTTTTGTCCCTAGAAAATTTGAAGTACCAAAGAAATGGCCACTCTCTTCTAACATTGCATGTTTTGAGGATCTTTCCATGAACCAAGCTGGGAATGACTTTATAGCTCATTTTCAGAATTTAAGGATCAATGAGAGCTCATTGGTGATGAAATTCTACTCCCTTTCCAACTGTGTAGTGAATCACTTGTTGTCTGACCGTGATGGTAGAGAACTCGATCTCCCTTTCGAAGTACCAGAACGAGAAAGAGAGATCATCCTTTTCCATGGAAATACATTTGTATTGGGACGGTCGGGTACTGGAAAAACTACTGTCTTATCCATTAAGTTGTTCCAAAAAGAGTATGTGCACCACTTGACTTTAGAAGGACTTTATGGAGCCAACCGAAATGGGAATGGAAAATTTAACAAAAGAAATGCTGTTACAAGGAACTCAAGAAAGACCCCAGGAAAGGCTTTACGCCAGCTTTTTGTAACAGCAACTCCTAAGCTATGCGATTCTGTCAAGCAGTGCATTTCATGCTTGAGAAGGTGTGTAAAAACATTCATGAAGAAGCTAGTTTTTAGTATTATATTTGTGTGAATGGAATAGAAGTTGGCTTTTGATTCTTTGTGGTAAGGTAGTTACTTGCCTCCAAATGAAATTGATATCCATATTTACCTGAAAAGCAGAATATTAGCTAATTTTAATTGGGAATGAACTTATCAATTTACATAACCTTGTCTTGACTCATGCCTAAGAAGTATGAATTTATGCAAAATCTTGGTATGATGAACTAACTAGTATCACTTTTCTATGTCTCCAATTGTATGATTAAAATCATAGTCATTTAACATTTCCACAAATTTCCTTGCAGTGGTAGTAGTAAATCAGCTGAAGACAATATGATTGATAAGGATAATATCGATGATGAAGATTCGGGAATTAAGAACATTCCAGATTCTTTTCGTGACATTCCCGTTAGTTCATACCCTCTTGTCATAACATTCCATAAGTTCTTGATGATGCTTGATGGAACACTGAGTAAATCTTATTTCCAAAGATTTCTTGGTATGGATGAAGTTTCCCAAAATCAAATGCCCAGTTCAAGATCACATATGTTTCATTCCTTCTTAAGGACCAAGGAAGTTGATTTTAAGAGATTTTGTTCACAATATTGGCCTCGTTTTGATTCCCAGTTAACGAAAAAGCTTGATCCTTCTTGTGTCTTTACTCAGATAGTTTCTCACATCAAAGGCAGCCTACAAGCTTTGGAAACAAATGATGGTAAACTCACAAGGAAGAACTATGTTATGCTGTCAAAGGAATGTGGCTCAACTTTAAGGGGGAAGAAAAGAGAGATGATATATGACATATTTCAGGCTTATGAAAAACTGAAGTTGGAAAATGATGCATTTGATTTGGCTGACTTTGTAAATGATCTTCATTTTCGACTCAGACAAGAAAGATATCTCGGTGACAAAATGAATTTTGTGTATGTAGATGAGGTGCAAGACCTCACAATGAGTCAAGTTGCATTGTTTAAGCATGTATGCAGCAACTTGGAAGAGGGTTTTATTTTCTCTGGAGATGTTGTGAAACCAACTGCTGGGGGCATTGATTGCAGGATCCAAGATATTCGATCTGTTTTCGATAAGAAGTTTGTTCTGAAACCTATGAAGAACAAGAATGGAGTAGGGGGACATATCACCAACATGTTCACTTTGACTGAAAACTTTTGTACCAATGCTGGTATTCTAAAATTATCCAAAAGTATCATTGAACTGATCTATCATTTCTTCCCTCAATCTATCGATATTATTGAACCCGAAACCTGTATGGTCCCTGGTGAAGCTCCAATTTTACTTCAGTGTGAGACGAATGAAAATGCAATCATAAAACTTTTTGGGAAGGGTAACAGCACAAGCAGAAACGCCAATGGTTTTGGTGCCGAGCAAGTAATTTTGGTAAGAGATGAAAAAACCCGACAAAGTATAAAGGACATTGTTGGAAAGCAAGCTCTTATCATAACTATACTCGAGTGCAAGGACTTGGAGTTTCAGGTAACTGCAATGTATAATGTCCGTGTATAATCTCTCAAAAGTTTCGATTTTCCAGCACTATTTTCTCTTGTTTTTTCTGCATTCCCTAACAGAAATTTCTTGTGAGATGCTTTAGTCTAAATTTATGTAATTGTTAATGTGTTGTTTTGTAGGATGTATTGCTGTACAACTTTTTTGGATCCTCCCCTTTGAGAAAGCAATGGAGGCTTATGTATAAATACATGAATGAGCAAGATCTGATTGAATCAACATCACTGCAATTTCCTCATTTCAACGAGTGCAAACATGGGATTTTGTTGGCTGAGCTGAAAGAATTATATGTTGCCATTGGATGTTCAAAGAAGAGGTTGTGGATTTGTGATAACACTGAATTCTCCAAACCTATGTTTGACTATTGGATGAAGAAGTGTCTTGTGCAAACTCAACAACTCGATGATTCACTCGCTCAGTCAATGCAAGTCTCAAGCAGTCCGCAAGAGTGGAAATCGAGGGGTGTTGAGGTTTGTTTGTTTGTTTGTTTCATTCTTATTTCTTTTTTTTCTTTCCTGCATTTTTATTGTCACACATCAAGAATAGTGTTTGCGAATCTTCTTTGATGTGCAAGTATACACAATCACATACAAGTAATAAAATATCAAACAACTTGGTATGAAAATCATAATGATAGAATAATAATCAGATAAAAGAGTACTTCAATGAACTAAGTAAACAAAGCCTATAAATACTGAGAGTTAGTCTTGTGAGAAGGGAGGAATTTCGTGTGAAATAGTTAGAGTAAAATATTACTCATGGAGTTTACCAAGTTTCTCGAATAACTTGGGATTTTGTTTCTACTCTTGCTCTTATCAATAAACTACATTGCTTTCAAGAATAATTGTGCACAAGTGTGTATCGCAATGCCAAAATGATGGTGAAGATTCTAAAATGAACAATGATGCTAAATTGTGTTTCTGATGATATGCTTCTCTTTGATTGTTATTCTTATCATATCATCACCATCATCATCTATCATTCAAATTGAAAAATTGAATTTGATTTTGAACAGCTCTATCATGTGCACAACTATGAAATGGCCACAATTTGCTTTGAAAAAGCTCATGACACACTTTGGCAAAGGAAATCTAAAGTTGCTGGCATTCAAGCTATGGCTAACCAAATGGATACTTCCAATCCTGAAGTAATCAATTCTTTCCATAGAGAAGCTGCCAAGATTTTCAAAACTATGGGGAAGTTTGAATCTGCAGCAAGTTGTTTTATAAACTCGGGAGACTACGAACAAGCAGGTACGAAATTGTGATCTCCTTTCCATGCTTATTCTACATGAAAATGTAAGAGTATAGCTTTTCCACTATATCAAAACATTGTTCAACATGTTTCATCTCCAACAATTTATCTAAATCACCTATCATTGCTGCAGGTATGATTTATTTGGAAAAATTTGGTGAGTCAAGGTTGAAGAGAGCTGGGGAATGCTTCTCCCTGGGATGTCATTACAAGCAAGCTGCTGATGCCTATGCCAGAGGGAATTTGTTCTCAGAGTGTCTGAATGTATGTGCCAAAGGACTCTTATTTGACAAGGGTTTGGCATACATACAATCCTGGAAACAGCAAGCTAAACAAGATTCTGATTTGACTAGTAGAAGCAAAGAAATAGAAAAATTTGGCCAGGAATTCTTGGAGAGTTGTGCTCAACATTATTATAAGCTTGAAAACAAAAACTCTATGATGAGATTTGTTGAAGCTTTTAATTCCATGAGTTCAATTCGTAAGTTTTTGTGCCAATGGGGTTGTTTTGACGAGCTTATGTCGTTGGAAGAAAAATCAGGAAATTTTGTGGAGGCTTCAGAAATTGCAAAGCTAAGAGGAGATATACTAATTGTAATAGATCTTCTTGAAAAGGCTGGGAAATTTAAAGAAGCTGCAACACTTATTCTTTCCTATGTTCTTTCCAACTCACTCTGGTCTTCTGGTAAAAAAGGCTGGCCTTTACTGTTGTTTAAACAAAAGGATTGTCTTTTATCGAAAGCCAAATCATTTGCCAAGAATGAGACTCAAGACTTCTATGATTTTGTTTGCACAGAAGCTGATATTATGACAAATATGAAGAGTGACTTGACAATGAGAAAAAATCAAATGATTGCTTCTCAGAGACATAAGAGTGTTAGGGGCGAAATCCTATCTGCTCGGAGAGTTCTTGATGCTCATCTTGATTCAAAGGTCACAAACTATTTCTGGGAAGGACATATAGTGCATGATCATCTGATGCATTCAGAAGACATGATTTCTGAGACTCAGGTTTCAGTTGAGTCACTAGTTTATTTCTGGAATTTTTGGAAGGATAGAATTCTTAGAATTTTTGAATATCTTGGACGTCTGCAGACACAGGACGTCGATGAATTCACGAGTTATGGAGAATTCTGTTTGGACTATTTAGGTGTTTTGAGGCTGTCTAACAATTTGGTCACAAACTATGTATTGCTCCACTCTGATGCTGAATGGGCTAAAAATGTGGAGCAAATATATGTAAAGAGTAATGGAAAGTTAGTACTTTCTGTTGATGTTGGGCAGTTTGTATCTGCTGCTGAGATTTATTGGTCTTCAGAAGTACTCTCTGTTGGTTTTAAGGTTCTGAACAAACTCGAAGCCATTTGTACCTTTGTGACTGATAAACCCGATTCTCTTTCGAGGAAATGCAGGACTCTTACCCTTATCTATGATGTTGCACAATTTCTTTTGGAGTCCAAAAATCTAAAGAGTAAGAGAACATGTGAAAATTCAGATGATCTGAATAAATTGATAAGACTATCAACTGATTTTTCGGGAAACATTTTCCCTTTAGATTGGAAGATATCATTGGTAGAGGACCTTGTTTCATTCAGAGGAACAGACATTTGTGAGAATTTTCTGAAAATAGTGATTGCTGAGCATTGCAACTCGAGGAATAATCTGTCTTACAAGCAAATTGGAGCTGTAGCTGTATTTATACTCGGGTCTAGTAAGCTTAGTGATGAACTATTTGAGAAGATTATCAAAAGGATGGAGCAGAACCTCCCATGGAAGGCATTCTTTGAGCTTCTGCATAGGTCTAGAGGATCATACTTTTCAAACTCATCTCTTATCGGTCGGTTTCATAAAGTTTTGGTAGATGCATACTCAAATATCAGAAAAGAATGTGACCCCATATCTCCTGGTTTTTTCTTGTATCTTGTTGACCGCCTTGTGATTTGGTCATCTTCGTATAGGGGCTATTTCTATACAACAAAGTCAGCATTTGTTGAGTGGCTCAGCTATGAAGAGATTCATCCCAAGGCCACCAAGTCAAGTTCTGATAACTCAGTTGGTTTTCAACTCTCTCTTCTAGAAGTACTTCGATTTGTGATCGATGTTATTAAGGAATGCCTTTACAACGAACAGTACATGATTGATTGGATCAACAGATCTCCCTCAAGAGAGAAGAAGGCCTATTCATTACTTGTGTCTAGGATGGTTTTGATAATTTGTTTGCTTCATGCGAATTTCGGGATGTGTTCAGATTTACTCTTTGATTTGCTGGCAAGGCCTGGAATCACTTCTCACTTACCATCAAATTTTTGTGATACTCTCCAGTCACATTTTCTTAGTTTAAATCCCAATGTGCTCGCTAAAGCATTTAAGCAGATTGACAATTCTTTGGTCATTGTCAGTTTTGGTACCATTGTCTCAAAGCCTTTGTTTCCGGATGCTATACTTGTGGATCTCAGAGATAATCCTTGCAAGAATGACATAATAAGAGCATTGTTTCCGAAAAGCTTAGAAGCTTCAAAAGGTTGGAGTCAAGCTTCTGCGACAGAAGCCTGTAATTCTAAGACAGAAATAGTTTCAACAAGCGGTTCCACAGCAGGGACGAGTTCTGAGCTTAACATGGTGAGAGAGCAGAAGTTGCAAAACAACAGCATCCAGAACAAAGATGAGCCGAGCCCACCAAAGAATTTACGCTTTTGGGAAATATTTGAAGCCATTAACTCTGAAGGAAATGGAGAAGAGCAAGGGAAGCTTACATCAAATGCTCAAACAATTAAGGTAAAACCTTCACTAGTTTTCACATGAACATGTAGAAAAATTATTAAATGATAATACCAATATTTCTTTCTTATTTTCTTCCATCATTTTCAGGTGGATTTGGACAAATACATTCACCTATTAATTACAGCAGTGAATAGAATTCTTAAGAAACCTCTTGGCCAGGTCGAAAAGATCTTACCTACCGAAATGGGTTACATGTTGTATGAACTGAAGCGACTTTCTGCTGCATTGGACGCAAGGTTAGTTTTGATTCATACATTTGTGGTTGTGATCACTAATTAGTTAAGCTTTCATTTTCTGTAATGTATTATTTCCTTTGTCGGGTTATTTCTACTTCAGGTTGGAATTTCTAGTGAAAGAATTTTCTAAGAGGATACAATCAAGAAAACCAAGAATGGAAGGCGTCTTGAATCAGATTTTTCACCAGCATACCACAGATTCTGGCAACACAACCTTTCAGGGTGCTGTCAAAACCGGGAACCAGGGCGATGATGAAGAACGCAGTAAAGCCTCGTCTGAGAAAATTAGCTACTCGGATGAGGTTGAGTCACTGATTTCTAAAGCTAGTACAACTTCAGAGGTTTCTGAACCTATTAAGGCACCGGAAAACAAAGCAAAAGAAAAGGAAGGTTGTTACATTCTCTGATGCATGATACATGTTGAGTATCTATCTATAAATATATATGAACTTTTGTAATATCTCTACTTGGTTAAACAAAATGGGAAATAAATTGTGTGGATGGGGTTCTCTTTTGAAGAGAGTTTGAGGGTCTTGCTGATCTTTTTTTGAATCTCAGCTGAAGCTAACTTAGAACTCAGAATCCAAGTAGTGGAACATACATAATGAAAAGATATTAGTACCTTTTGTCTTTTTTTTGATCTGGTTGTGGAGATTGTATAAATTAAGAAATTAAATGTATGAACCTTCAAATTATTATGTAATCCTCAAGTGTGCTTCAAATCTCTTAATCTTATGTGACAATTCCAATCTTTAAGATCATAAACTGTGATTTCCTCAAAATAATTTTAAAGGTTGAGCATTTGTCCTCTAGTTAAATGAAGTTAAAATATATGTGCAAGTACATCGCCTCCTTTGGCTATACAAAGACAAAAAAACAAAAAAATACATTTTTCTTTCTTTAACAATCTCAATTGTACAACATTCAATATCCAATCACTATCAACATTCAAGAATGGAATGTGTCTTGAATTATCTATTTTGGCAAATGTCCTTAAATGCGATTGTTGAATCTAGAGACCAAACCAATTCTGAGGATGGTAATGATCATCATCATTCTTAGCACCACAACATCGAAAATTAACAATTCTAGGAATAGGTAAGTCAAAAGTTTCTGAACCTAATGAAGCACCTAAGGAATCGTTTTGCTGCTACATTCCCTGATACAAGTCAAGAGTAGTTTATATGAACTATAATTTATAAAATAAGTACCGAACTAATATCATTCGCGATTATGCAAGATGATACACAAAAGATCTTTTTTTTTTAGGTCTTCCTGCATTAGTAGGTTGTCTCATAAAACTTCATAAGTAGGCCTATATTTCTAAAAATAGTTAAATTGTTAATGGCAGGATAAAACCAAAAAACAACCCCTCACTTGCAAAATTATCGAATTGTATATGTGTGATAGCATTAGCATCTACTTTACCAGGAATATGAATGAACTCGATTATTGAAATTGCTCATGATGGCCTTTTTTAGTTGTTTCTAAACCTATTTCTTAGTTCAAGATCCCTCTTACTAACTGGAATCATTTTCCTTCCAATATTTTTCTATTGGAGCTTCCCTCATTCCTTTTATCAATCATAATTAGAAACTGGAGAGTACTAAACTTTTGGTGAATGAGCTTCAGTAAATTGCTTTCTATTCAAGTCCAAAGCCAAAAAACATAAAAATAACATAATGTGTCTATGAGTAAGGAAAATTACAGAGACAAGAATATCAGCAGTCTGCAACTCTTACACATAGAATTATTGACATAAACTTAGACAAAATTTCTCATCTTATTGAACAAAATTTCTGTGATTCCTCTGTATTTCTAGTAATCTAATTACCAATATGATAAAAACAATGCTGCCCCACATTTTTTGAGTTCAATTCATTTAGAACTATAAAAAAATAGGAGCTTTAGGCAAAAAGAACCTTATTCTGCTGAAAATTTTCAAACTCTTAATTCTCATCTGTTCCAAATAGCTTCATCCTTGACAATGGAGACCTCAAGTAGCCTTCCACTTCGAATTTCTTTGGAGAAAGTTCGCGGTACTTGGCGAATTGCTCTTTCGCCTCTGAATTCCTATCGAGCAAGCTGTAAATCATGCCTCTGCAAAAATATGGCCTAAAATCATTAGGGTCCTCGTTAGTCAATTCCTGGTAAAGCTCCAAAGCTTCATCCAATTTCTTCTGCAAGAATTGTATTTGCGCCATTATCAATTTCACATCCCGCGCTTCCTTGGGTTTGTTCTCCTCCTCAGCAATCCTCAAAGCTTCCCCCAATCGCCTAATCACCGCATCACCTTCACCATTTTTGTCCATCAACAGAGCATTCTCAAACAATGCCTCAAAAGACAAAGGATTCGTAGCAAGAATTTCCTCGAACACTTGGCGGGCACTATCAATTTTACCCATTTCGCCAAGCAACCTCGCCATCAAAAACTTCCACTCATTCTCCCCAGGCTGAGCCGAAACCAACCGTTCCAAAATCCTCAAAGCCTCATCATCCTCACCTGCCTCGAGTTTCTCCTGTAGAAGAGACTTGAGAGCATCAATGGCTTCCAAATTAGAGTCGAGAAACTCAGAAAGCGGAGAAGACGATTCCGGAACAGTATCCGATTCATCTGTTTGTTCGGTGACTGTGGCCGGAGTTTCTGCTCTGGCGTGAAAATGCGTAGACTTGCAGCCGAACATGGAAGCTGTTGCTCCGATGAGTATGGCAGCTTTGGCGAAGCTTTTGAGGGTTTTGGCAATGGGGTTTTGGGGTGAGGATTGAACAGAAGAAGAAGCAGTGAGCTTTAGGATGGGAAAATGGAGGTGGGGAGAAGAGGAAAGGGGTTTTGAGGAGGTGAAAGGTATGGAATTGGTACGGAATAGGGAAGAAGAAGAGAATGTAGCTAAGGCGGAAGAAGCCATTGTTGAAGAAAGAGGCGGAGGTTGTAAGGAGAAAGAAAGAAGAGAAAAGAGGGGTTTTAGTGTTTAGGTAGAAAAAATGGGTTTGGGTGTAAATTTATTATGGGGAAAGACCACAAGAGTAGTAGTGGCAAAAGAAATTAATTATTTAAGTTTAAAGTGTGGTTGGTAAGGGGAAAGAAAATCTTTTCTATTTTCTTAAAATAATAGCAACAAAACATGTTCTTTTCCAAAGAAAAAACATCTCATCTTCTTCTCTAATTTTTTGAAAATTTACAAAATATTTTAAAGAACTGTATTATACAAAATTACTAAAAAATATATTATTAGTGTGTACCACTATGTTCGATATTATATTGGTATAATTAAATATTGAGTCTTGTATAATTTTTAAAAAAAAAAATTAAAAAATATCGCTAACAAGGTACTCAGCATTATTGGAGCTCACTCATTTTTGTGGGATATACCATAAAAGCCCCAAAATATATTAATAGAGCATTTGGGTATAAGAAATTAGACTCTATGCCCTTTTAATATTGTCCTCTTTTATTTTACTATCTTTTTTAAAGTCTATTATTTTTATCTTTTTTAAAATACTTTACTAATTTTGCCATTGTCACTTCAATATACTCCTTATGTGACTATCTTATGTTAGGGTATTGAATAATAGCTTTTTACGTTCTATAATTTTTTTTCTTCAAATTTAGAAATATTATTAGTGTGAAAATAAAATTACTCTACAAGAAGATAATCTTAAATCCAAACATTTCTTTCAGTCATCATAAAATATATTTAATATTTATTCTATATAAAATATGCTATATAAAGAATTCTTGGTTTATGAAAAATTATTGGGTGATTTTTTTTAAATAAAAAATAAATAACAAATGATTAGATGTTGCCACGTAAAGGGTCAACATCATGTAGATAGTTAAACCTAAATATAATTAATCTAAAGTGTTGCAATTAATAATAAATTTGTTCATATTGTTTATTTTTTTATTAAAAATTATTTTTAAATTTTGATATTTAGAATTAGTTAAATTTTAAATATTATTTTAAATTAAATTTAAATGTTTTGATAGTTTAACCAGATGAGCATTTTCATTAATTGCGAAGATAAATTTAGGACGAATAATATTTTTTTTTAATTACTATTACAAAGTATAATAGTAATTTTTGTTTTTATTTAAATCACTACTATGCTTTTAAATTTCAATGATTATCACTACATTGAATATTATTAATTTTAAAATTATGATATTAAAAAAAACTAAAAACTAAAATAAAATTAACATACGTGACTTGGCACGTAAAATCTATCTAGTATGAATAATACATATCAATTTTCACAATAATATATCAAATTCATTGTAACTAAAAACCAAGGTTTGGCTCTCTCTGAAGTGCTTCCTACTATTGTCTAAAGCAATCAAGGTGCTTTTGTCAAAAATAGGCTTCTTGCTCACAATATCACGATCTTTCAAGATCTCCTAAAGGGTTACACAAGGAAGAACATCTCTGCAACATACATCATGAAAATTGACCTCAGTAAGGCTTCTGACATTGTTAATTTGTAGTTTGTGGAAGATTTGCTAAGGCTTCTATGCTTTCCTTCTCGGTTTATTAATTGGATAATGACCTGTCTGAAGGGAATGAACTACCACCTTATGCTGAATGGTAGAATTCAAGGCAATTTTAAAGGGAAAAAAAGACTTCGACAAGGGGATCCTGTCTCCTCTCCTATTTGTCTTAATAATGGAATACTTTACCAGGCTTCTTGGTTTTCACTCTCAGAGAAAAGGGGTTTGGATATTTTTGGATCGTTTTACCAACATTGAATGAGTTATATATTATTGTTTTACATTGTTTAAAGAAAGATTTATATAATAAAACAAAAATTAAAAAAAAAATATGTATGAAAATACATCAATACAGACAAAAATTATTTTTATACTTTGAACTGTTTATTTTATAATTTATTTATAATTGTCGTAAAATTATTTTTTTAATTATTTTTTATTATTTTATAGTTTATAAGATTAATTTCTCATTATTTTTTAAATATTTTCTTAATTTTTGCTTAAAAAAAATATATTTTTATAGTTTATTTATAGTTATATAAAGTTATCGTGACATTAATTTTTCATTATTTTTTTAGTTGTTTTCGTAATTTTTACTAGAAAAATATATTTTTGTAGTTTTAAATTTTACAAGTATATGTTGGTTTTTGTGCCCTAAATAAAACTCATTACAATCTGATTAGTTATCAATCTAAGAAATTAGAAGTGATTTGTGTTTGCATGAATTTTTCATGCTTATGGTTTAATATGTTTAATATATATGCACAAAATCTATTAAGTCCAAAACATATATTTATTCACAATTACAGTATTGTCAACACAGTAGAATGTGATTGTGATTATATGATTCAAAAGACTAAGTCCCTGTTTCATCAGTGTTTTGGATTTACACTGATGTGATAATCAGCGATGATGTGTACTTACACTTGGAGTAAGTGTTATGTTCTTTCCAGGACATTGGTATAGTATACTAGTTTCGAATGTATATGGAGTATACATTGGACTGGACTGATATTGAACTTAGTTAAGATATTATAAACTTACCGTTGTATCTTTTCAAGTCAATATCAGTAGTTGATCTTAGATTAAAAGAATCTAAATCCTGATATGCTTAGACTCAACTCAGGAGTGCTATTCATGTTCTTTGATTTATTAGTTAAGCCTACTTTTAGGTCAGGGTGATACGTATATTTTGGGAACATGATAGTATGATTGAGTGGGAGCGCTGAACATAAATATGGAATCTATAGCTTCTACTGGTGTATAGAAGTCAAGTGATGATTCCCTTCGAGCTTAGCTAAATAGAAGTAAATGGATGAGCTCTTGTTTCAGTGACTAATTCCTAGATCACTAAAATATCATTTACATGTAGCTAAGTGTTTTAAGGGGCCAAATACATTGAGGGGTGGAAACGGTAAATTTATCCCATCTCGATGTAAATCATCTATATAGAGGATCTTTGATCACATTAAGATTATAACAATGGTTAAATGAGATAGCATATCTATATCGTGAAACATATAGAATGCTCTATATAAGTCTGAGAGTGCAATTCCAAGTTCTAAGAGTGGATTCAACAAGGGATTAATAAGTAGGAAATTTACTTAGTAAATTCGGTTCGCTTATTGGAAGCTCAGCATATATATCCATGGTCCCCATTCTAGTTGAGACCATACTGCTTGTAAGACTTAATAATTGATTTATGATTAATTAATTAAAAATTCTAAAGTTAGACTATGCATAATTTGTGAATTTTCACTGAGCAGGGGTGAAATTGTAAAGAAAAGAGATTCTAGGTTTATTTATTAATTAAGAGACTCTATATGTCTAATTAATAATTATATTAAATGACAATACTATTTAATAATCTATTTTAGTTATTAAATAATTAGTTTTGGCATTTAAATGGTTAGAATTGGAAATTGGCGTTTTTGAGAAAATAGAAATAAAAATTGTGAAAACTGCAAAATCCAAGTAAGGCCCATTAACACCTATGGCCGGCCACTTGATAGGCTTTTTCCAATTAATATTTTCATTATTTTAATGCCAAGTAATTACTAACCTAAACCTAGTAGTTGCCTATAAATAGAAAGTGATGGCTCAGTCAAAATAACAAGTTTTCTTAAGATTGTCTTTTCAGAAAAATTGGGCCTTTCACTTTCTCTCTATAGCCGACCCTACCTCTCTCTCTTTTCTTCTTCACAATTTCGAACCCTCTAGTGATAGAGTAGTGCCAACACACAGCAAGTAGTACCTCAATCATAGATTGGAAGATTGTGAAAGATCACATTCAAAGAGAAGGACATTCGGGCTCAGATCTTGATAATACTCTACGACAGAAATGATACAAGGGTTAGAGATCTGAGTGAAAGGAGACATATTATTCCACTGCTACCAATGTAAGGTTTTCTTAACTTTATATGTGTTTAATTATCGTTTTAAAAAATTCATATTTAGTGTATTAAACAAAATACTTGTGAGTAGATCTAAGATCCTGATAAAATATATTCTTATAAATAAAAAATTTCGATCGTAAATATAAATAAAATATGAAAAATGATATTTTTGAAAGTTCCCTTGTTTAAACACTTGCTTCATTGAAAATACCTTTCAAATCTCTATCAAGGTTTCTACCTTGTATTTATTATCTTTCTAGAGATAGTATTAGGGAAATTTACACCCACTACTATTTTTTCCCCATTTATTACATTTTTACTGTTGCACGGAAATTGCAACATTTATACTGTCTTTTTTTTTTTTTTTTTTGGCAGTTTATCGCCTTTAAAACTTTAGTTTTTTTTTTTTTTTTTATTTTAAGTGATAAAAAAAATGATGTGATGGGAATTGTCACATTTGTGGCAGCCTTTTTTTTTTTTTTTTCTTTTCTTTTAATTCAATTTAATCATTATATCAATAAAAAAAATGATGTGATGGGAATTGTCACATTTGTGGCAGCTTTTTTTTTTTTTTTTCTTTTCTTTTAATTCAATTTAATCATTATATCAATACAATTACTCTCTTTCACACCACGTTTTTATACCTACTATCCCATTTAATTATTCATCTTCTTCTTCTTATGTTCTTCTTCTTCTTCTTCTTCTTTTTTTTTTAAAAAAAAAACACATCCAGTTATTGTCTTTGGGTCAAATTTTTTGTGGTTATTCTCTCTTCTTATGTGTTTACTAATCTATCTACTATTCACCTTCTTCTTCTTCTTTTTTTTCTTTTTTTTTTCCCAAATCTATAATATTACCCAAATAAAAGCTATGTTTTTATGGCTGAGATGATGAGGGGAAGGAAGACCATGAAGGTGATAGTTCTTAGTTCTTCTTCTTCATCTTCTTTTCTTTTCTTCTTCTTTTTTTTAATTTTTTGAAGTTCTTAGTTATGTTTTTTTTTAAAATATAAGATTTAGTGTGGTTTTTTTTTGTTCTAATTTTCTAGAACTTTTCTTGCAAATATAGTGCATTTAGTATTGAGGATGTGCACAACATAGTTAATTTTTGATCATTTTTTTTTATTGTTTTTTTTGTTTTAGTATTGTTTTAGTATTGTTTTACTGTTGTTTTTCATGATTTATTTATTTGAATTAATAGGTATTTTCTGGGTGTTCTCGTGTTGTTGTGATGGTTATGTCTGTGAGTGTGGAAGATGGAGGTGTGTGTTTCTTTTATATTTTTCTAAGTAGTTATTTTTGCTTCATTTGTTTTTGTGTTGTTTTAGTATTGTTTTAGTATTGTTTTACTGTTGTTTTTCATGATCAATTTATTTGACGAGCTCACTCACAAGAGAGTTTTGAGGTGTGTGTTTCTTTTATCTTTTTCTAAGTAGTTATATTTTGCTTCATTTGTTTTTGTGTTGTTTCAGTGTTGTTTTAGTAGTTTTTTTTTTATAATTTTCTAGGTATAGACTTGCAAATATAGTTGATTTTGCATCTGGTGTGGAGGTTGTGCAGCAGATTGTTTGTTTTTTTTTAATCATTTTTTTCTTTTGTTTTGTTTGATTGTTTTAGTGTTGTTTTACTGTTGTTTTGCCATGATTATTTATTGACGTCGATTTTACTGCTTTTGTTTATTCTTGTCGGAATTAATGGTTATTTTCCGGTGTCCTGGTGTTGTTGTGGTGGTTATGTCTGTGATTGTCAAAGATGGAGGCCTCATACTTTTGTTTTGTTGTTGACAGTATAAAAGAAAAAAAAAAAGGGGGAGGACACTATAAATATGTAATATGCAATGAAAAAAAAAATCTGGGAAATTAATAAATCATTATTTTGTAAAAATTCAAGTAATATATATGTTAGTGTATATATATAATGAAGTGCATGTTGTTGCTTTCAGTGATGTGTTCCTATCTTTTAATAAGAAGTTAGACCACAAAAATAAAATAAAACTATATATAATATATCAGTATAAATGAAATGAAATGATGTTGGGCTTGGGCAGTACAAAAGTAATGATGTTGGGCTTGGGCAGTACAAAAGTAATGAAATTGGGCTTCGGCAGTACAAAAGTTGTTTTTGCCGTGTCCCAGTAAAAATGTAAAGTTTTGGTCAAAAAGCAGTATTTTTGTAAAATTCCCTAGTATTATTGTATTAGATTTAAAAAAGTCTAGTTTCTAAAAGTTCCTCTATGGTAATGCCACATTATAATTTATATATATCAAAGATTATACACCATATCTATATTTTCAAAAATAATTACTCCATATCTATGAAAACTTCCCATAAAAAACTAGGCATTAACTATGGAGATTTCATGAATGCATCAACTATATCCATTATTTTTAATTTAATAATAAGATATTCATTTATCCACAACTAACTAATAATTATATAAAACAAAAATAGTCCTAATGCTATAGAGTTTTTTTATTTTTCTTTTTATGGAACAACGTTATAGAGTTTACTTTTACAACAATCAACAATGATTATTTACATTTTCTAACTCAAAGTGAAGATATACATAAAACAAACATAGAACTTAAAAAGGAAACATGCATTATGAAAACAAAGACTAAATAAACAAATATCATATTCCCAATCTCTTAGCACCACATTCTGAGCAGAACTTAGAGGTTTCTCTCAAGTATGGAGCACCACATTCATCACAAAATTTTGCTGGGCTGGATGCCTGAAATGCAAGTTCACTAGCTAGTAAATCTCAAGGATTATGACAAGAGCTAAAGGAAACCAAAATTATGTACCTAACGGCTCAGTTTGCAGATCTTTAATTACTCATATAATCATATACCTCATTTAAATCAGAATCTTTAACCTAATGATAGTTAGGTTAGGTCGCTACTAAGCATTTGAGTTACAGCAGCTAACAGATTCATGCCAAAAATTGACCCACTTTATTAGTCAGCATGAAATTATAGTACAAATCATTGTAACTCCCAATACCTTGTTAAAAGAAAATAATTTAGGAACAAAAAAAGGCAAATCAACAATTAATAACCTTGCCAGACTTTCACTTTTGCAATCAATTTCTAGTAACTCTATATTCTTATCATCTATAACAGTCAGCATGAAATTACGCACACAAGTCATTGAAACTCTCCCAATATGGTGTTTAAGCAAATTGATAATATGAAACGAAAAAACCAAATCAACAATTAATAACCTTACCAATACATGCAAACGCCCTCCAACATGGCCTGTGAGAGGTTGTAAACACGCAATGTGTTGTGACAAGGTTGGCGAATGGTGAGCACCGATTTCAGGCAGGTGTGGGGTTGGACCACACTGATGGTTTTGAGAATATTGGGGAGTATGTTGACTTTGGTGCATTGGTTGATTGTGATGGTGAACAGGGTGAAATTGAGGTTGCTGCAACAATGGTTGTAAATGATGCTTGCAGGGAGTCTGCTGCTGTGTTTGTGGCTGCCAGAAAAACAACCAAAATATTAGTATGTAGTAATTCCCTAATCTAATTCCCTAATCTAACAAATATATTAATATATCAAGAATAAACAAACTAGCAAACTTCTACCTCGAGCATAATCAGAAAACTTTACATATTCCTATATTCATGTTTGACCTTAGGTGAACACAAATACTTCAAAAGCAAGAAGACAATATAGTGACTAATTATCAGGATCCTATGAAAAAGCCTATCACCCCGACGAGGTCATAATATCACTCTCACATTATTTAACATTATTCCTTTGTAAACAAAATAGCATATCGAATTTTGGAAAGAGGATATCAGACTCTTACTTGTGAGATAACATAATTACATTTCACTTCACTATATGATAAGTTCTTTCTTGGATAGAATTATCCCTTGTTCTTACACAATAAGATAGCTGAAATTCTTGCAGAAACTTTATTGAATTGATGGGCAAAATTACAAATCACAAGCTTTCGAGAGGCTTGTTCTCTCCTATTCCAATCTGTTGGAGAGGACTGGGGCTCTCCACAATGAATCTCAACTCTTATCGATTTTCTCCCTCCCTTTCTAAGAGACCCCCTCCCCTTATATACTTTACAATGCCCTAAAATAATTGCCACATCAGCCCCTAAAACTAATACAACTCAGCCACTAATACACATCAACTTTTAATTAAAACAAAGAGAACTAACAACTAAGCCTAAAGTCTAGTTTAATCTGGTGGCTTATCACACTACAAAAATAATTTATGGACAAGTGTGTAGCTAAATATCAGTAAATCCCCTAGCTATCACGTAATTCAGAAAACAACATCAAGAAAATAAAAAATTATGTGTTAAACTTTACAAAATAATAAATTTCAACTATAGTATTCCTAAAATAGAAAACATAAATGCAGATCCATAAAAGAACCAAAAAGGACCCCTGGCAATTTACATTGACAACCTCAATAATATATATTGCATCAGAATTCAGATAAACATAATGTTGTCACCATCTTTAACTTCTATCTTGTTAAAAAAAACATGATGAAATGCAAACTTAGCTTGTCCAGTTCAAGATATATAGAGTACTAATTTCGAAGAAGTAAAATGATATTAAAGCATATCTTACTTCACTTACTGTACGGAATCCTTGAGCAGTAGTCAACACAGAAGAATTATCACTACCAGGAAAACTCTGAAAAGATTATTTAGCGAGGTTAATTCATTATAGCTGAACATAAAGATAAAAAGATGTGTGTGAACCCATTCTATTGTAGGTGGTATCTTATCTTCAAAGGGGTTTGTAATTTCATACGATCATAAGAATGAAAACAAATAATGGCAGAAACTAACCATCAAATTCAATTAAGAAATACACACACACATATACATATGCATAAGTGAACTAAATTAGTGACTTTAATTTCCCACGATCATATCACAAATTCATAAATTTGGCATTTCATGCTTACAGGTAAACCAGGAATGTTTGGCACTGAACTTGAAGAAACACGCCTAAATTTATGTCTCGGAGAATAAAACTTGTAGTCTTGAGCAGACACAGCTACTTCATTTCGACCCGTCAATCGTTTAAACCTGCAACAAGAGCAATCTACTGAAGTCAAACTAAGAAGAAAAAATACAAAAGAAAAACTGAGCATTCTTAAATTGTCAATCCTAAAAGATCTTTCACGATCATATATAATTTTTTTATTATTTCTATTCATGACTTCAACATTTTATAAAAAAGATTCATAGGAACAATACCAAATATCAATATAGATAAATTTACTTGTTTAACTTCCCCAATAAGCAATCCAAACAAGGAACGCCATAGAAAGATTGAGAATAATAGATTGTGCCTATATCATAGAGAAAATATTCGTCTTTACTCTGATTGTACTTGCGCTATAATCTATCAGTTATCCCGATATTCCTCTACTGAGGCTTACGAATAAATTCAAGTGGGGGTCAGTCTAAGACAAGTGATCCCTTTCTCTTTTAAAATATATAATAGGCCGTAGTGCATGAAATTATATTGTTATGAATCATGCCATCCCATTCTCTAAATCAAAACTTTATTCAAGCATCAAGGTTTTCAAATCATCCAAGTTCATTTATCTTGTTATGAATCATGCCACCCCATTCTCTCTTTGGTTTTTGTAAGACTTGACAAGTGAAAAAAAAATGATAAGCGGTACGTGTTGCCAAAAAGCAACCATGAAGTCACAGATTGAGGAAGTTTTCAATAATTTACGTACAATGCACAGAATGCTCTCCAGCTTACCACTCAGCATCATCCACAGAAATGCTATTTGGTTTTTCAATAATATCCAAACCATTGACTACTACAAATCGAACACGCTTCTCTTCTTGTATCACTAATTCTGGAAACCTTGTCCTAGTCTCTAGGGAAGTTGCCAGTTCTCTTCTTTTAAACGTGCATGATCCTGATTGATGTGACCAGAGATACAAAATTTAGAAGTCGTGTCAAAAAACTCTAAAACAAAATTGAGGTGTCATTCAATAAAACAACATTAAATTAGTAACCCCCAATTTTATACTCTACTACAAATATTTAAGAACATGTTAGGAGGAGGAGTCAGATTATTAAAAACAATCTTTTTTGAAACAAAAAAATAATAAAAAGTACCTTTTTTGGGATATTTCTTAGCTAGCCTTCTATACAAACCACCAGCTGCTTCAAGCGCTACCCCAATAGTTTTGTCACGAATACCATTTATGGAAGCTAGTCTAACATTTACATCATTGACTAAAGTTTCGTATACGTTTGCCACATACATCAAGGGCAAAGCAAACCTTGGATCACCTTCATACTGAATCTCCCTCCCTTTCCTCTTATTGAGTTTTTCTTGATTAGATTGACCAGTATAATCACCCTCCGAATCAGCAACTTCAATTACATGATCGAGGATAAAATGATCGACAATAATTTGTAAAAATCTTGCTCTTGCAGATTCAATAGGTGAAACATCTACTCCAAAGTACAATTCAACTCAGTTATCCTACTTTTATAGTTGTATGACACAAAAATATTCAATCCAGAAAAGTGCAAGTTACCTTCAATGGTCAGTATACCGTAGGGAGCCCGTGAAGGCCCATTATTCTCAAGACTAGAACGCTTTTCATCAACTCCGACGCTGTGAAGTTGCAAAGGGTTCCTGTACGATTCATGCATGCATTCCTAAAATTGTAAACTCAGAGTAGATTAATACCCCATATAAGATAGCTAGCTACAGATTAGGAACATAATTCCAAATCTTTGACCTCAAACAAATAAATTTTCTGCGGTTTTTTTAACAAGCTTAGTAACAGTGACTTATTTCATAATTCTTAACTAAAAAAACAAACAAAAAGATAATAGTAAAGAATTAAACTAACAACAGCATTGGATTCATCGTCGTTTTCGAGGCTATCTTCGGTGACGGCATCGCGATCAACATCGCTGATGGATTCCATTTCCATATCAGCAGCAGGACGCGTATCAACGGTGTTAAGATCGTGCAGAGGACTTGATATATACGAATTCGCCGATCTCATACCGAAATGCTGAACCGGGACTCTACTCCCCATTCCGTCTAATCACTTTAACACCCTAAATAAATTCAAAATAGAAATTCAAAAACTAACAGCCATGGAATTCGAGCTCTTTGGATCCTGTAAGAGCAGAGGAAAATAAGAAATGGTTTGAAGTAAGCCATCGGAGCTTAACCTAGCTTAAAAATGGAGTATTGAGTGTAAGAATGGGGAACTTGGCTCAGTAATTTGAAATTATACATATATATAGATAGATATAGGGGTAAAGTTCAACGGCTATGGAGAAGGAGAGAGAGAATCCAAGCCTGTAGCCATACCTGAGCTTCGCTTGTGGAGACGAAAAAGGAAGGTTTCCGAGGCTGAGTCCGATCTCTACTCCACACCAGCTCCCATTCCAACATTTTATAGTAGCCTAGTAGTGATCTAGTAAGACCGTTCTCACACTTTATAACATAAGTCCTCTCTCACCTCTACTTAGTACTACTCCATTACTAACTAATTTTTATTTTTATAGCTAAATATATAATAAATTTTTTAAATATTAAAAAAAAATCTCACAAAAATATTTTTTTTATGAAGTTTCTCACAAAACACATAAATATTCTAAAATATATATTGTTATTTTAAAGTTTTATTCTAAATATAATAGTCTACGAGAGCTTTTAGTAATATTTTTATTTTTTTAATTTTTTAATCACAAAAATAAAAATAAATTTGTGTTATTAAAAAATAAAAAATGCGTTCTGTAACTACTTTTATTTTTTTTTTTATTTTAAAAACAAAAAACAAAAGTGTGTTCTATAACTTTTATTTTTATTTTTATTTTTTGATTTTATTTAAGTCGGGTACAAATCTGCGTTAGGAACCCTGTGGTCCGAGTACGAGACTAAGGCTGAGCCGAAATCTAGGCCCAAGGTTCAAGTTGTGGTCAAAGTCCAAAATATTAATTAAGAAAAAAAAACTATTTGAAAAAATTATGAAAGTGATTTTTTTTTTAATTTTCAATTAAAAAATTGAAAAGTAAAAATATAGTTTTAAAAAAATAAAAATAGAAAACTGATTAAAAAAATATTACTAAACGCACCATATATGTATCTATAAAGGAGAGATATGAGGCGATAATATATCATTCTAAAATTTTTCTAAATACCACTATTTTTTCTATCTTTAATTCTCTCATTTTTTTTATATAACATATATCTACAAATTTTGAAATGTTCTTTTATTTAGATAGTGCTATAATTTCTCCTATCTTATTATTATTCCTATAGGTAGATTACATACAAAGCATTATATTTGCATACCAAATCAACAATAGTAGTACTTAAACTTGCAAGAGAAATAATGCTTGCTATCAAAAACCAAAGGTCTATGTACAAAAGAAGACTTCATTTGAATATTGTAAGAAGCATAACTTTTCTAAACAAGGAATGGTTTTGAGCTAAACATTTTGACATGCTCGTGTAGACAATATGTAAGAGTATCAGTGACGTTGACAAAAAAAAAACATTGAAAAGAAAATTCCTCTTCAAGAAAGGAATAAAATTCAAGAGCACCAATTCCAACAGTAGAATAAGGAAGGAACGCGACCAGTTCTTCGAATGTACTCTGCTTGTTGTTCTGTTTTTGCAGCCTGCTGGCTTCTCTTAGCTTCTGCTGCTGCTCGTTTTTCTTCGGCCTTATGCCTTGCAGATGCAAGCTTGTTCATAAGCTTATCGTGAGCTCGCCCTCGCATTTTTTCAACTTCTACCTGAAAACCATCGTTGTTATGTAGTAATGCATGAGAACACAGATGAAAAAAGCTAAAGGTCTCAATTATTGAGAGTTGTAAGTAAGGTGAATATCATTAAAAAGATGTTAGTCACATATTTACCTGAAAAAAATATACATAAACAAACAGAAAATCTTCTAGCATGAAAAGGAAAAAAGATTAAAAGTTAACTAAAGAAAAAGTTAGTCAAGCAGAATCCTTGAATATAATGTTGTTCTTATGAAATATTATGAGGGTGAGTTAGCTATTCCAAAGGATGATAGGTTTTTAGTTCTCCCTACTCCCTGAACTCAGTAAATTACACATGTTGAAACATGAACAAATGGGTAATGATGCAGATTAAGCATGTCGGTCCTCTGCTGACCGCTCCTACCCCTGTTACTAAGACACAAACACACACGAACATATACATATACATTTACATATGTACAGTACCTCAATTTTCCTCAACTCAGCTTCTGTTTTTGCTTTCTGGTGATTTTCCCATGCTTGAATTTTCATCTCTTCTCGTTTGAACCTGAGAAATGCAGTCAAGATCAGTTCACACTATCTACAAATATGATAAGCATCAGCGATTGTGGACGTCAACTAAGTTACTGAAAATTGACTTGGTTCTATATGATCAACTTGAAAGCAAGTTGTAACATATTCACACATTCCGGTAAATGATCACAAACAAAATTGTTTAAGATCAGAAATTAGATTGACTTGGCCATGTGCAACATTTTGCCAAAGTACACTTTCAAAGATCAGATTAGATAATAGTTGATTCTGCTGCCATGTGAAATTTCCAAATAACCAAGATATCTTGGTATAAACTTAGAACATCGCATTTATGAAAACTGACAAATTCCAATGGAAATGAATTCACCTGGCCATGTACTTGGCTTTCTCTGCTTCCTCCCATGCCGTTGCACGGGTCTCTATAACATTTTGAGCTTGTTGTTCTGCTGCTATGTTTTTTAATGAAGAGGATGCATCTTTATCCTCATCTTCTTTGCTAGCCCAGGCAGCAATGTTTGCTTTACCAAGCTGTGTACCAAGAGCAATAATTTCTCTCCTAGTTCTTATTTGCAGCTCTTTCTCAGACAATCCATTGGTAGGATCCAGATTGACAATCGGTGGATCAGTTGAAGATGACTCCAGCGCTGTTCTGCCCGGAGTAGAAGGAAGTGAAGAAATTGGGCTGCGACTTGGTGTTGTAGCCCTCACGGGAGTTCCAGTCCGAGAAGGTTCTTGACTAGCAATAGGTGTCATTTCTGTGCCCATATCTCTCATTGATACTGATCTAGCTGTTGAAGGAGGTGGAATAAATGTCAGTGCGCTCTGGATGGCTACAGATGAGCTATGACGGCTGAGATTGACTGCACAAACAACAGCACATGTAAGTGAACAAATTGCCATAATTAAGATCAAAATTATTATTTTGTAGCCCAACTGTGAATAATTGTGCATGAAAGTTGAATTAGATGAGAGAATAACATGGCATTTTGTTAGTTATGTAGGTACTATAATTTGTTATTTCGAATCTTCCCAAGTGTTAAAGATGAAAAAACCGCATCATGAACTTTAACAATACAAGCCACAAATAAAAAAAAACAATTAATAGAGGAAGAAATGAAAGGTACAAAATAAAACTAAATTAACAATGACGTTTAACAGCCTTTTGTCAGTGAAAATTAGCTCGTGACAGAGAGAGAGAGAGAGAGAGAGAGGTTCAAACAAATTAATTTGAACTCTCCAAGATATCGCTCTATTTCTCAATCCAAATACTCCATATGAAAAAAGAAAAGAGTCACCACCCTTCAGGATCTAATGAATCAAGTCTCATTTTATTCGGACAAAACTAGCACATTAATGAGAAACGAGTATCATCAACCTTGAAAATCCCCTTATCAATGAATCAAATGTTCCTGAAACCTTTATAAAACCAACTCTAATTCATTGATTAACAATAAGTAATACTCTCGTTTCCCTTCTCTAAGATCAAATAACCATCCTCCATGAAAGGTTATTCTCTCTCAGAAGATAGAAATTGCTTAAATATTAACAAGTACCTTACCTAAAACTCAACATATCCTTAATGCAAGGATATAGACCATACGACTATAATCAAATATTAATTATTCCTACCAACATACATACCATGATTTTTCTCAACAAACATAATTATCAAGTATTCTTCTTCACCAAATTGATATGTCAACTTATTCACTACTGATTTAAAATGAAAACAAACATCAGGATGTAGAATGGGAAAAGCTTTCATAGAAAAACTGATCATCTAACTTAAGAAGAGTGAAATACTACCAAAACAACAGCATGAACTGAAATAATTCAGTAAAAGTCTTACTTGCTGATTCTCCAACTGAGTTTTCGATCATGAGCACAGGCTTGCTATACGAATCTGCAGTAGGATATGAGTCAGCCTCCCAAGGTAGAAGCTTTTGACCCCAACTTTCCATCTTAGTTTGATTTGTATCCATCTGTTTCGTATCAGGTTCTTCGGAAGCTACCACTCTTTGATCTGGAACTTCAACAACAGTCTTTGTAGACTGTTGCCGGCTCCCATAGCTAAGACCACCCACCTTACGTGATCCAGCTCCCTGGCCAGCCTGCCCTCCCTTAGGCCGGTTAGAGGTAGGACTTGCTATCCATTTCTGGGCATCGTCCCATTTCGAAGGAGCTGGCTTGGAGAAAGGAGCAAGGGGAACTCTTTGTTGGGTCCTCTCACCCTTCTGAAACTCAAAGATTGATGAGGAAATGCTCATTCCATCCTGCCCACAATCATAATCTAAAGGTGGATCTTGTTGATTTCTAGCTCTTGAATTTACTAATGTACTATTATCCTTCAATCTACGATCACTAACCATATCCAAGCCTAACGAATCAGATGTCACTGAGGTTGAGAAGTCAGGAAGAACACTCACAACATCTACATCTTTGCAGGTATCAGAACTATTGCCACCTACAAAACAAAACAAAACAAAAACAATTAAATACAAATAAAAATGCTTTCTTTCTAGCATTACTTTCAATAAAAAACCAAAGTTAGTTAGTTTGGTCATTTGGGTTTGTAAAACACAATCACAACTACTTACTGATTATATCAAACACATGATACAACTTCTGTTTGGTTGCAGAGAAAGCTTAGGAAAATGAAGAAAACAAATCTAAGATATCATGTGTTTGAATGAGAAAAGAGGCATACCCAATGTTGGTTGCTTATCTTGCTTTTTAAAGAGAATGAATAAATGATATGATACACGATGTATTGTAAAACAAAAACATTCAAAATCAGTGAATCACTTTACTTTATTGGTGGTGGGTACAATTTCAAAAAAGTGAGTACAAACCCAAATTACCAAACAAATAAAGGGGTCATAGTGAAAATACACAAAAAAAAAATACCCAAAATAAAGAAAAAGGTTTTACCAGATTCATCAACATCAAAAGGTTGAGATCTCAATGTGAAGGCTGATTCAATGAGGTCTTCTTCTTTCTTCCTCTGTTTCTCTACTCCCATAAGCATGTTCCTCAACTTTCCAGGCGAAAATCCACCACCTCCTCCTCCTCCACCACCACCCTAACCCAATTCAACTCAGTCAACACACAAGCATAAAAACAAAACACAGTATATATTATCAATGAAGTAGTAGTAGTAGTACAAAATGTAGGTTGAAAATGGCAGAGATTTCGATCAAAACGGTGGTGGGAGTAGCAGAGATTTCAGCTTTCAAGAAAGGAAAATTACAAAAATAAAAAATTGAAAATGACACTTTGTTCTTTTTACATTAATGAGCATTGGAAGAAGAGAAAAAAAGCAAAAAATCAAAAATAAAGAAGAAAAGAAAGATACCTGAGGCTTTTGGATCCTTTCATATTCCATGGTTAAAAATGGAAGTGAGATTTTGTTGTTGTTAATAGTTTGAAGAGAAATCTGAAGTTGGGACCAACATTATAAGCATAACCATATCCATAATAATGAGTGAGACTGTAAGAGAGATTCTTCTTCTGATCATAATATAAGCTCCAAAGCTAAATAAGAAGAAGAAGAAGAAGAAAGAAAGAAAGAGCCTTTTATTTTGTTTTTGGTTTGATTTTGCAGTCAAAATTAGTGGTGTGGTAATGTAATGGGTTAAATATTAAATCAAAATTATTAATAATAATAAATGAAAAAGTGATGGAGAAAGAAGAGTACGGCTTCAACTTCTCTCTTTCTCTTTTTTTTTTCTTTTCATTTTTTTGTTTACTATAATGTAGTGTGTAGTAGTAGTAGTACACTAGTTGAGTAGGTTGGTAAGAATACTAGTACAAGTACTAGAGTGTCCCCCACATCTTTAATTACTATTTTAACTCACTTTTACTTCTTTGGTTCAAAAAAAAGAAAACCTCCTTACTTACACAAAAATTATGCTATTTGAAATTTAGTGAATGTTTGGTTTTAGGGAATGAAAGGTTGTAATGGTATGGATTATGGAATGAAGGGTTTGCATTCCATTTCCAATTCCATACTAAGATTATGGATATGGAATGAGTTTAACCTTGTTAGTGAAATATTGAATGGAAAGTAAAATGACACTTATACTTTTTGATCTATTTAAATTAAAAAAAAACCTATTAATTAATTAATGTGTGAATATTTTTGTGATCATATAATTTATTATATTTCATTCCAATATTCATTACATTAATATTAAATCACACATCATAATTAGGGGTTCATTGGATCACATTTAATGTTTTTAGACCTATCCAAATCCGATCCAATCATATATTAGATGTTAGATTTTACCATCTGATTCGATCCAATCAATTTCAGTCATCCAATCGATCCAACATCCATTAGATGTTGGATTGGATCGGTTATATCCATTGGATGTATTTCATATATATTTATTGGTTTAATTTGGATTTATCCAATATTTTAGACCTAGTATTTTTTGAATCAGATCAGATCCATCCAATATTTTAGGTCCAGTATATATTGGATTGGACTGGATCCATCTAATCCAAGAAAAAAAGAGTAAAATTTTAATGTTAATTTTCATATATACATATAGATTTGACATATAACAATATAAAATCTAATTACTCATCCAAACTAAATGAAAATACAAATTAATTCGATTGGATGTTGGATGTATTGGATTTTTACACACCTCATCCACCATCCAATCCGATCCAATTGGATATTTAAAAATAACATACAATCCGATCCGATCCGATCACAATTGGATATCCAATGTTTGGCGGTCGGTTGTAATTGGATCGGTCGGTTCTCGTTGGATTTGATTGATTTATGCACACCCCTAATCATAATACTATTCTCATTACTACTTAAATTATATTTTTTTACTATTCTTATTATCATTCCAATTACATTACAATGAAGCAAATACTAAGGTAATTATATAATACTCTTTTGACAAAAAATCAGGTCAAGTATTTGTACAATTTTAGAAAATACAAGATTTATTTTGTCATTTAACAAAATAGAGGGTCTAATTAATAACTTTCGCAAAATACAAGATCCAAAATAGTATTTACTCTTTAAACTACTTCACTTAGGTGGATGAGAGATGGTTAGTTGAGATGATTAAAGCATGGTACGGAGTTCTTTCGCTATATTGTTAAGGATTAACGCCTCAATTCCATGTGGTCGAAGTCATAAAGACAAATTGTCTTACAAATGTGTGATGTTATTAACAAAAATATGATTAATAATTTCACTTTTAAACAATATTGCTATTAGATATTTTAAGGTGTTCAATACTATATTAATACGGTGTATTATTATAAGTAAGGGTGGCAAAATAAGTTTTGACACAAGACACGAACACTACACAAATTTTACGAGTTAGAGTCAAAAAAATTAGACGCGGATCAACACAACTTGACTAGAAATAAAAAACGAATCAAACACGACACGATTCGCTTAACACGAATTTGACACGATTTTTTTAAACAAAATAAAATAAAAATTATTAATAATGATATAACTATATAGAAATATATATACAGTAGAACCTCTATCCAAGAATACACTTAGGACCAAGTAAATTATAACTAAATAGAGTTACACTAGAAAAAAAAAATTAAAAAACTAAAAAATATTAATGTAACAATAATAACAATAAATAATCATTAATATTATATTATAATAGAAATATTTTAGAATAAATATAATTTCATACATGTATTATAATTTAAAATAAAATTATTAATTCTACATAAATAAATTTACAAAATACATGTATATATTTTATTAAGATGTAATTATTCTTATATAGAGGTATACTTTGTTAATACGGGACTTAAAAAATGTATAACTAATTACAATTTAGAGGTTATTCTTATTTATAACTGGCCCAAATCGGGACTTTATTTTTTTATAACAAATTAGAGGTTATTTTTAAATAGAGTATTCTTAAATAGAAGTTTTACTGTATTTAGTATTTAAGTTAAAAAATTGTTGAGATTTTGCAATTTATATCCATAATTAGAAGATGTTAAAGTGTTAACGAGTAATAAAACTAAAAAGAAGGTATGTTATGGTCAATCTTTTATTTTAATATCTTTCTCAATATTTGTGTTACAAAATATGTGTTAAATTCAATCGGCATTATAAATTAATTAAAAATTTTATAGAGATAATATTTTAACTATTACAAACAATAACACGATAAAGAAATTAAAAAAAAATATATTTTAATATATTATTTTGAAACAAAAAAATTATTAAAAAAAGTTAAAATAAAAAATTTTAATTATCACCCTTTAAAAAAAATTGCAAGAGTCTATGCAAATTAGCCAAATGGGTCATAATACTTAATAGTTAAGACTAGTGCCCCATTTATTTTGGATGCCCTATTTATTTTTCCATGCTATTTTCCCTTTTAAATGAAAACCTCCCAATTTCTCATGATAAGTGTTGATGACCCCTTAATTCACCCATCCCATGTGATCTCCCATAATTATTCACAAGGTCACCTTTTTAGTCAAAATTGATTTAGAGTGTTCAAAACTTGTTTCTTTTTTAGTTAGGAAAATCAATTTAGAGTGTTTCATAAGTACTTTATTTATTATCTAAAGTTTAATTAATTATATACTCATGGCATGTTTATAAAATAAATTTAGAATGTTTTATGTACACGGGTGGAGTCTATTTATGTCCAAAAACAACTTTTTATTACAATTGATAATCAAATTATAATTCATAATAATTAGTGTTTCTCTTTCCAATTAATTATCAAGTTGTAATTAAAAGTATTTTAATTTTTACTTTAGAAATGCTAAAAGGCACAGTGGTATTTAATATTTTTCTATGTATTAATATCGTTATTAGTCCAACTAAGTATTGTATTTTATGTGTTTTAATATAATAACTTTTAAGTAGTATCGTTATCTAATTATAAAGTGATATGTCTAAAGGTCCTAGACACTACCACTAACACTGACGACCAATAACAATTTAATTTTTACTTACATCCAAGTAATAATTAAGCACCCAATCTACTCATTTTCACTTTGAAGTTACATAGTATTCACTTCTATATTTTATTATATAATTGAAAGTAAAGACAAAGTCCTTATTTACTTTCATAGACAATGCATGTGCTACAAATTATTATTGTTTAATAAAAAATATAATAAAAACAATAAAAGTTGAAAGGAAAGGGCAATCTTATTGCAACCTACTTAAATTGGTACAAACAAACCTTTATATACTATATTGAAAATAAATCACTTCCCATTTATATTATTATTACCTTTAATTTATTTCATTGGATCCCTTGCCAGTTTGTGCATGAATTATGACCTTTTTTCTCATTTATCCCTCAAGTACTTGAATATATTTAATTTTTGTTGGGAGCATGTAGGGACTTTGAACATGAAAACCAATAGAGAAGAATTTTTATTTTATAATTAACTATAGAGAAGGATCTTAAATCTTGACCTCAAATACCAATATAACTTTGACCATTCTATAATTTTTATATAAAGTGGCTAATTGTTAATGAACATCTCATGGTGTTGGTCATGTGGGATATATTAATTTGGGGAGCTCAAGTTTTTGTTATAGTTTTTTTTTCTTTTGTATCTTTTTATTACATTAAATTGGTGAAAATAATTATTTAGCTCGTGTTGCATGGTTTTTTTCTTTTTTTAGATCATCGATTCAATTGAGAGTTTGTCCTAAGAGATCTTTTGTTAGCATATTTACAAATTTGATAATACAACAAGTTTCTAGTCAAAATAAAAAATTGGTGAAAACAATATATTTTTTTAAATATGTTTTTATGAAAATAAGGAGAAACACTCTTAATTTGTTTAAGATGAGTTTTATTTGTACCAAAAAATTATAAATGCACCCTAAATTAATAAATGTAAATAAGTTTTTATGTTCAATTTTTCTATTTAATTAAAAAAAATCTCTTATTTTTACATTATATGGACTGAGATTGTTCTATCGTATTGGAAAACATTGTCCCACATGGATTAAATGTAAAAGTATTGAGCCATATATAAGAACATGAGCTACTCCACTCATCACCAATTAGTTTTGAGATGGAACCCTATGATTCTTAACTACAAAAATAGAAAATGAGAACCAAATAAAGTATATGAATGAAAAGTAAAAGAAGAAGGAGAAAATAAAGGAATAGTGTATGAAAATTTGAGAGAAGAAAAATGAAGAGGAAAATATTAATAAGTGGGGCCTCCCAAAAAAATTTTCCTCCAATTCGGAGAGAAAAATGAAAAAAAAAAACCAAAAATTTTCTCCTCCAATTTGGAGAGAAAAATAGATAAGAAAAGTTTTATAAAAATATAGATAAATGTAACATAATTTTTTTTTTACATTTTATTCAATTTTGTCTCTCGAAATAAATTAATAAATTACTTTAATGATTAAAAAAATTAAAATATAAATATAAATTACTATAAAACAAGTATATTATATATTATTTATTAACGTATAAAATGTGAAAATATTTAATTTGTATTTATTTATCAACTACTATCCAGTACTTTATTTATTTTACGATAAAATTAAATAAATTGTGATTGAATTATATTATTGTAAAAATTATATTTTAATAGATATTATTAACAAGCCATATACTATAAGAGCACAATTAGTAATGTAAAAAATTTATGGAACAAAAATATTAATTATTCTATAATATAGTGATTTTAATTCTCTATAATCGAGCGGGTTGATTGGATTTCAGGTTTACGGGTCGGGTTTGGGCAAGTTGGTCAAGTCCGGGCAAGTTGGTCGGATCCGAGTCAAATCCAGTCAAAATGTTCAATCTTATCTCTAAATAATATATTAAGCAACATGGGTACTTATAGTAATGGTCTACAAAACATAATCAAAGTAAACAATATATGAGCATGTCCAATTTAATGTAACAATACTTCTTATTAATTATTTCTGTCTAGTATGATAGCTGCAATGAGTATTACAAAATGTTGAAAGCTTAATAAATGAATATGATCTGTTGGAAACATTCATTGAATAAGCCAATATTCTTTTCCACTGAAAGACCCATTTGAGTTTGGAGGGAAAGAGACTAGAATACAAGTGGACCATCACATGCATGTCTTTGACTTAGTTTTGAGTTTTGATCAAATGTTTTGGGCTCTAGTTAATAATTCAATTCAATTGGATTTTGTAGATGTAGTTGGATTATGTGGACCAATTAACATAGATATTTGAGATTTTGAATGCCCACAATTGAAATTGAATTTTAAAATTGTGAACCTAAATACAAAAATTACACTAAAAAAAACCCTAAAAACTAAATACAAAAAGAAGACCATAATAGGTCACAAATAGGTGTGATCAGTTAACTTTTGGATTCTTTGAATATAATGTGGGTTAGAGCTAGAATTCTAACTTTATACTCTTAAGAAAATTATAAATACAAAATTTCAAAATTCAAAGGTAAAAAAATTACTAAAATTCAATGGTATTTAATTGCAATATTTTAAATAAATGGTTTTTTGTCTTCAAAATATAATAATCATTATGTATCTTAGTAGCTCACTAAAATAATTGAGAATTTAAAGTAATTAAGCTTTAGTTTTATATAGGTAATAGAGAGCTAAGGCTAATTAACAATTTTTCCTCTTAAACTTTGACATCATACACTAAATTATGCCCCCTGAATTTTTTTGGCCGTTAAAAATTCCCCTGAACTATTAAGATTGTTAGATTTAAGGACTTTTGTCTAATTTTAGTAAAAAAATTCTAACATGGATGAAAGTTTAGAGGGCATGATTTAGTACATATTAAAGATTGACGGACATGATTTGGTAGATATTAAAGTCTGAGGAGAATTGTTTAGTACATAAACAATCACTGAAACAGTAAAATTGAATGAAATTAGACAAAAGTCCTTAAATCTAACAATCTCAATAGTTCAGGGGGAATTTTTAACGGCCAAAAAAATTCAGAGAGCATGATTTGATATATGTCAAAAAATTCGAATGGAAAAATTACTAATTAGCAAAAAGGTAATTAAAATCATCAACAACAACTCGTAGTAATCAAATTAGTATAATAATGGGTGATCAATTCAGTAAATCATTAGAAACTCATTTAAATTAACCAAATTAGTAAATCATTTAAACTTAATTAATAAGTAAATTTTTAAAATTCTTCATCACTCATAAGATATAAAATAGAAATTTTTACACTAAAAATACAAAAGGCTAACTTTATTACATATATACTACAACACGGTAAAAACAACTTTTATACACTTTAAGTTTATTTTATTACACTTTTACCACTTGCACACACAATCTCTATTTCATTTCATTTCAGCCATTATTGAAGTAGGAAGAAATTACTCGAGATAACAATGGCAGACGAAGAGACCTCCGCCATAACCCCTCCGTCTTCAAACACAATCTCAGATCAAGACTCAACAATGGAGGCTCCGGCGAATGAGTCCCTAGAATCGACCACCACAAAGAAGCCGAGCAGCCAAGCCACATTCAGTATATGGCCACCGAGCCAGCGCACTCGAGACGCCGTGGTGCACCGTCTCATTGAGACCCTTTCCACCCCTTCCGTTCTCTCTAATCGCTACGGTACCACTCCTCCCGAAGAATCCTCCTACACCGCCCGCATCATTAAGAGGAGGCCTTTTCATCCGCCGCTAGCTCCGCTTCTGCCTCCGAGGATGATGGCATTCAGATTCTCCAGGTTTACTCCAAGGAGGTCAGTAAGCGAATGCTTGATGTCGTCAAAGCTAGGGCTGCCGCCTCCTCCTCCTCTGCTGATGGTGCTTCACAGCCGAGCGGGGGTTCCGTTGATTCGAATGTTGAGAATAACGAGGCATCTTCTTGATCTGTCTATCTCTAGTGATTCTGAGCTTTTATTTTACAATCCAATGCTATTAGGTTCTTCTTCTTATAAGTTCTAGGGGTTTTTTTTTTTTTTGTTTATTTTCATTGATTGTTCTTTGTCAGATATTGGTTAAATTGGAGTTGAATTTCAGGAGTTTCCCTTGTGCAGAGCTGTTATAATCAAAAGTGTTGTTTTGTGTTTGACCTTTAATTATGCTTTTGCTATAATTACTTGTTCTAGATTATATTGAATTTGGAAAAAATGCTGCTCATATTAGCTGAAATAATGAAATTTAGGAGTATCTTCTTTGAAATTTAGAATATGATAACAAATTGATTGATTGTGTCTTGTTGATAAGTACTAACAAAATTTGATGTTCAAGTTCAGCTCCTGATGATCTCAGAAACTATTGGAATTATCCATGGTTTTAAAGTCCTGCTATTAATATGCAACTATTTGCACAAAACTTACTATGTATAACTACTATTTTTTAGTCCCCATCAAATTAAATTCTTGCATAATATATAAACTATCATGAAACGATAATGCAACTATAAGACAACTATTTGCACTTGCATACAGTTGTTTTGTAGTTTTATTATAGTTTTGCTACTGGCATATGTTATTTCACTATAAAATTAATATGCAACTATTTGCACAAAATTTACTATGTATAACTACTATTTCTTAGTCCCCATCAAATTAAATTCTTGCATAATATATAAACTATCATAAAACGATAATGCAACTATTAGGCAATTATTTGCACTTGCATACAGTTGTTTTGTAGTTTTGTTATAGTTTTGCTACTTGCATATGTTATTTCACTATAAAATTAATATGCAACTATTTGCACAAAACTTACTATGTATAACTACTATTTCTTAGTCCCCATCAAATTAAATTCTTGCATAATATATAAACTATCATAAAACGATAATGCAACTATAAGGCAACCAAAACAAAAAATAAATCAAAATGCAACTGTATATAACGTAGATGTATTATTCATGAGGTTTTTTTTTAAATTTTTCACATCATACATTGTTTTGGATTTAGTGGGAGCTCCAGATCTGTTTGTTACAGATCTACATTTCATGAATATAGATTTCGATATTAGAGGGAGTTATTTTGATCGAATAAAATAGAAAACAAATGTGTAATTTCAGTTTCTTCACAGTTTTTCTGATTTTTTTTTCGTCATTTTCAGTTTAGATCATTGCAGGTATTCTTTTCCAATTGATTTTGCCAGAATTAATAGTTGTATTTTTCATGTTTTGGTTTCATTTTGGTTGTTTTGCGGTTTTGAAACGAGCGCGTATTTTCATCTTCATGGTTCGCTCTGTACAGCTGAAGGCTTAGTGCATGTGGTATTTTTGTAAATATTTGTATGTGGACTGTATAAATGTTTAATGGGCCGGCCCAAAGTATTTTTGTAATTTTTTTTCCTTTTTTGTATTTTTTTGTTTTTTTCCCTATAAAATATGTAATAATGACATTCAATTCTATAAATAAATATATTACAGAATATTATAAGTGGATAACCATAAATCTAAAAACATATCTTTATTGATTCAAATAAAAGAACTTAAATAGCTAAAGGGTAATGATTTTTTAAAAATACAAGACTTAAGGTTCTCTAGTTTTCTCTCTTGGGTAAGATTGAGAATAGAGTGACTATTACTTATTGGGGACGACCAAGCTTTCAAAAAAACTTGCCTTGCGAATTGATGGGATGGTTAGAGATTTTTGGTGGGGTCATGAGCAAGGAAATCGAGGTATCTGCCTTAAAGCCTGGGATCAGTTATGCCTTCCGAAATCTCATGGTGGCCTAGGGTTTAGGAAAACCGTAGAGATGAACCAAGCCCTTTTGGCCAAATGGGGCTGGGATCTCCTCAATGAGAATCGGTCCCTTTGTTGTCAGGTGCTAAGTGCAAAATATATGAGGGGTAGAAAGTTCTTTGATTGTACAGGTAGGAGTTCTGACTCCTGGTTCTGGAGAAATGTTGTGCGTACAAAAGAAATCTTGAAAAAGGGGGCTTGTAAACTAATTGCGGATGGGAGAGATACTAGCATTTGGAACGACCCTTGGATCAACCATGGGTGTACTTTATTCCCGAAACCCAATCATAATCCCCGAGGAGAGCCTGAATTTGTGGCTGAACTACTTTTACCCGATGGGAACTGGGACACCAGAAAGCTCAATGATCTCTTTGACAGCGAAACTGTTGGTAGTATCTTAAAGGGTGGAAAACCAAATTGTCAGGGTAAGGATAGATGGGTTTGGACAAGAGACCCTAAGGGAGTGTTTTCAACTAAGTCTGCCTACCTCATCCAAGCCTTGGGGAGAGCTCCTTTAGGGAATGTAGCTCCGGCTATGTGGAACAAACTGTGGAACTCTAAAATTCTGGAACGTCATAAAGTCCTTTGGTGGAGCATCCTTTCTAATGCTCTCCCCCTGAGGGCCCTACTTGCTAAGAGAATGAATATTGATGAGACTTCCTGCCCCATTTGTGGGGTCGGGGATGAGACTATGGAACACCTATTTCTCTACTGCAACTTTGCATCCCACCTATGGCGGGTCTCCCCGTGGGGTGTTATGCCGGTTTTAGACTCTGGAGCCCGTATGTGGGATTGGGTTAGCTTTCTCTGGAACCTTAAAACTAGAGGGGTGGACACTGATGATTTGTTTCTTTATGCTTCCATAGTGGTTGACACGATCTGGAGGGCTCGTAATGACAAAGTCCATAATAACACTATGGGAAGCTTGATTCATTATATTGACTCTATCTCTGGTTGTTACGCAGACTATAGCTCCTGTTTGGCCATGCCGCCTCAGGATGTTGTTTCTTCTATTTGGTCCCCCCCACCAGAGGATTGGGTCAAAATCAATTGCGACGTCCGTGTCGGAGGTGATTCTATGTGTGTGGTGGCAATTGCGAGGGATCATAAGGAGTCTATCTTGTGGGTGGCTTCTAAGATGCTTCAGTTTGCTGATTCTCTTATTGGGGAAGCGGCGGCCTGTTTATTAGCTATGGAGACGGCGGCCTCAAGGCAACATCCTTTTGTTATGGTGGAGAGCGATTCGGAAAGTGTGATCAAGAACCTAAAAGGTGGTGAATCTTTGTGGGGGATTGAGAACTATACAAGACAATGTACTCTTCTCTCTACTTTGATGGTTTGCTGTAATTTTTCTTTTATTTCTAGAAAGTGTAATTTTGTAGCCCATAATGTGGCTAATTGGGCATTCGCCAACAATATTAACGGTATGGTAGAGATATCTACTATTCCGACTGCTATCCTTTGTAATGACCACGAGGTCTAACTCTTTTAATTTATTTATAAACGCTTTTAATTCAAAAAAAAAATACTTATTGGGGACCACTACCTATATATATATACATATAACCTCATAGATATATTATTAATTATAAATATTTCTATTTAGTCCCTCAATAAATTAGAAATATTTTTTAAGGTATTTGCACATTTAGTCTATGACACTTTAATACCCAACAATTTACTAATACTAAAATGATCACTTTATTTTAATCAAACTTCAAATATTAATTTACCAAACTATAGACGGTTGTTTTCACAACAACATTATACTATGTTGCTTTATATTTATATTATAATATTTACACGTTGTTTTCATTAGATGAAATTCTATAAAAAAAAAATTGTTTAAAAATATTTGTAAAAATGTAAAATAAATAATTATGCCCAACCTTATGTGGTCAAGCCCTCCAAAAATGTAAAAATATGGCTTCTTTTTTTTCCCAAAAAAGTTATTTTTTGATAAAAATTCAAGAAAAAGTAAAAAAAAAAAATATAGGAAAATCAAATAAGGGTAACATGAAAGGTGCAAGTTACCTTATACTGTTTTTGCCCTTTTTTTAAATTTTTTTTCCAAAATTTTCTCATAAAATAACTTTTTTGAGAAAAAGTCATATTTTTACAAACTTATACCTTATGTTATTAGTGTTTATGAATAGGTGACACGTGGCTGATAACTCTATGAAAATAGAGTTATTTATATCTTTTTGGGCATTAAATTAGCCTTGTTCTCAAGAATTTTTAGTTTATTTTTGTGACTTTTATTTAGTTTTTTTTAGTTTTGCATAAATATTAATTTTAGTATTTTTTTAATTAATTTTTTTTTTAATATTTTATCAATTTAATTTAGTTTCTCACTTTATATATAATAAATCTCTATATTGTGTTTTTTATTTTGTAGAAAGTGTAAATGCATATTTTGAGCTTGTCACATTAGTTCAAATGAAGAGTATTAATGTTCATGGATGGACTCACTAATGACCACCAATATTTGATGTAAAGTGAAATGGACTCAAAGCCCAAATATTTTACACTTGAGTGGCTATATTTATTGGGCTTTTATTTCACTAGTTGAAAGTCAAAAGAAAGAAAGATTGGGCAAAAAAAAAGAGAAAAGAAAGAGAAAAGAAAAGGGAATTTTACAAAAATACTGTTTTTGGACCAAAACTTTACAAATATACTGGGACACGGCAAAAACAACATTTTTACTGCCCCAGCCCAATTTCTTTACTTTTGTACTGCCCAAGCCCAACAGCATAACATTTATACTGTGAACAGTAAAACACACAGGAAAACTACCTGCTTCGTGTGTGGGGAGTCGCCGGAGACGGACATCACCAAGAAAAAACCATTAAATCCGGCAAGAATAAACAAAAGCAGTAAAATCGACGTCAATAAATAATCATGGCAAAACAACGGTAAAACAACACTAAAACAATCAAACAAAACAAAAGAAAAAAATGATTAAAAAAAACAAACAATCTGCTGCACAACCTCAACACCAGATGCAAAATCAACTATATTTGCAAGTCTATTCCTAGAAAATTATAAAAAAAAAAACTACTAAAACAACACTGAAACAACACAAAAACAAATGAAGCAAATATAACTACTTAGAAAAATATAAAAGAAACACACACCTCAAAACTCTCTTGTGAGTGAGCTCGTCAAATATATTTATAGGAGAACCAAAAGAAAAAAACCACAAAAATAGCCAAAGAGAACGAAGAAGAAATGTATTTATAGCCTCCATCTTCCACACTCACAGACATAACCATCACAACAACACGAGAACACCCAGAAAATACCTATTAATTCCAGCGAGATGGAGCAAGGGCAGTGAAATCGGCATCAAATATTTAAATCATGAAAAACAACAGTAAAACAATACTAAAACAATACTAAAACAAAAAAAAAACAATAAAAAAAATGATCAAAAATTAACTATGTTGTGCACATCCTCAATACTAAATGCACTATATTTGCAAGAAAAGTTCTAGAAAATTAGAACAAAAAAAAACCACACTAACTCTTATATTTTTTTTAAAAAAAAACATAACTAAGAACTTAAAAAAATTAAAAAAAAAAAAAAAGAAGAAAAGAAAAGAAGATGAAGAAGAAGAAGCTGAACATGAAAAAAATAAAAATCATGAAAAACAACAGTAGAACAATACTAAAACAACGGTAAAGATGAAGAAAAAAAAACTTGAAGAAGAAGATGAATATTAGAACATGGGGGTGAGATTTATTTGAAAAGCTAGAAGATAAAGATGATGAAGAAGATGAATAGTGAGAAATGGGAGTGAGATTTTTAAATCTATTTAAATAAAAAAAAAAGAATGAGACATGAGGTGTGATTTTTAAATTTATTTAAATAAAAGAAAAAGTAAAACATGTCACTTTTATGACACATCCCATCAACCTTTTCATCAAAATAATAATTATTAAATTATCTCAAAAAATAATAATTATTAAATATTAAAAATAATAAATAATAACTTTTATATCCATTATAATAAAAAATTAAATAAATAATTGAGCCCATGTCCCAATCAATCTAAAAAAAAACAAAACAATAACATAAAATTGTTGGCAGCCGAAAAAAAAAAAAAAAAAAACAGTACAAAAGTTATTTTGGGAGTGTAACAGTATAAAAGAAAGAAAATGGGAAAACACAGTAAACTGTGTAAATTTCCCAAAGAAAATCAAGTGAGGGCTTGTTTTGGAAAAAAATAGAAATGAAAAAAGAAAAAGAAAAAAGACATCATATATATGATGAATTGAAAAGGAGCAGTATGCGTGAACATATATACAAGGAGACGACAGTAAAGAAAATGAAGAAAAAGAATAAAAAAAAGAAAAAAAGGAAAGAGAGAGAGTTTTATTTAGGGTTTTAATTTACTATTTTTATTTTGGAGATTGGCAAAGATCAAGAGGAAGAAGAAGAGGATTTTGGCAAAGAAAGCTTGGAGTATTGTGACAACTCGAATATGAGTTTTTCTTTTCATCTTTCTCTTATTTGGAATTTTGTAATTTTTGCACAATTAAGTATGAGCTAATTTTCTTTTTGCTAGAATTATTTTGTTGGCTAAAAATTGTGATTTAATATTTTTTTGCTATGTTTAGTGAATTGATTTTGTTCATTCAAGAGTGTTTATTGTGTAGTAGCTTACTTTTGCTTGATCATCATTAGTAAGTTGCAAGCTAATCTTGATTTTGGAAAGAATAGGGTTAGTGGAATTGCTTGAATGATGCATGAATATCACCTTGGAAAAGTGTGATTTGTAATAGCATAGGAATATGTTATTTATCTTATATGACTTGAAGAAATTGTGCTTAAATTGGTATTCTTAAAATTAATTGGGCATAGGAATATGTTAATTAATTAGAGAATCAAACCATGAATACTTTGGAAAAAGGATTATGACATATCAAATTCCTAGTTGACATCATCAATTTGCAACAATACTCATTTGCACCATTATATCAACTTTGCATTTTTTAGGTCAATTTAATAATTCTAGCTTGTTTTATTCATAGTTTGTGTTTGTTAATTTTTTTTTTACATATTCTCATCACTTTATTTTATTTTATTTTTTTGTTGAAACCAATTTGTGAGTAATTAGTTTTATAAATCAATTTCGAATTTTCAATCCCTGTGGAGACGATACTCGATTTATCACTTTATTACTTGTTACGATTGCGTATACTTGCGTACACAATTTTCACAACAAGTTTTTGGCGCCGTTGCCGGGGATTGATTTAGTGAAATTTTGTTTGTAGAACTTAATTACTATCAATTTGGTTTTTTTAAGTTTTTTATTTGTTTCGTTTTTTTTTCCTTGTTCTATTTTACGCTTTGTTTGTTTGTCTCGGTTCCTTTTTCAAGGTACTTGGGATCTCTCATCGACAAGTCCTTATGAATTTCGTTCAACATGACTTGGAGTCTTTGTATGAAGTATGGTGGAGATACAAGACACTTCTAATGAGGTTTCCATATCATGGGTTGTCCAAAGAGTGTCAACTAGAAATCTTCCTATATGGGTTAAATCCAAGCACAAGAGAATGGGTAGAAAGAGGAGATGGTACCACTAATTTTTACCAATTATCAATTGATGAAGCTTATTGGATGCTGGAAGACATGGCGGAGTACAATGAGTGGTGTTGTAATTGTCCAAACAATGTCCATGTTTGGGAGGACAACTACAATAATTTGGAGCCAAATTTTGACACTTATACTTAAGAACCAAATGATGAAACTTTGAAAGATTTACAAGAGCTCAACATAGAAGAAGATCCTCATCAAATGACTTAACAAAGCTCATTTGAGGTATTGATGATGGAATTCATGGCAAAAAATGATGCCTTAATTCAAAGCCAAGCTTCATCCTTGAGGAAATTGGAAAACCCATTTGAGCTTTTGGTCAATGAGTTGCGTGATAAACCCCATGAAACTTTGGGTATTGATATGGAATAATCAAGGGAGGAAGAAGAAAGTGAAAATATCATTTTGAGTAGTGGTGATGAGTTGGAGATGCTTGGGGAAAGTTTTGAGAAATTACAAGAGCTCACTTTAATCCAAAGTAGCGAAGAAAAGGACGAAGAAGCAAGCATTTCAAGTTTATCAACATTTGTTGCAGCTCATAATACTGTAGCATTATCACAGCAAAACTGCCCAGTTTTTGAAAAAATTCAGCAAAAATATTTTTGCATTTCTCAAGTCAAAGAACCCATGGTAATGGAATACTATGTTTATGAAGATCCTTTTTGGCCATTACCTCCTCCTCCACCATTGGCATGGTACCTTGACATCCATCATGAGCATTTATCGAATTCAAGTCAAGTTGAGCATTTGGGCTATTCAATTCCATATCTCGCCAAGCTTGAGGGCATCCACGACAAAGACCCATTTGTGAGGGCATATGCCACTCTCTATGGGCGAAAGCCGCTCTTTGATGAGTTATTCTCAAAAAGTCAAGCCGACGACTTTAAATCAAGCACTTCTTGGGAGGCAACCCAAGCTCTCTAAACTTTGTCTTTATTTTGTTTTAAATTCAATAAACATGCAATGTTAAATGGCTTTGACAATTGCATTGTAGTTTTTTTTTTCTCTCTTTCTTTTCTTTTTCCCTCTTTTAGGTGCGAGCATAAAGTCAAATGGAATTGGGCGCACTTACGGAGGTTGACACTAGCGAGTTTGCACATCATTGAAAGGGGAGTTCTTCTTTAACTCTTCTTTATTAATTTTAAACTTGCTCACGCATATTTGAGAATTTTGTGCATACAATGTTTTGGGAAACTAAATATTTTTTTTTCTTTTCTTTTATTTTGCTTATTTTAAAAAAAAATTTGAGGCATATGTGCTTTGGTTTGGTGATTTTTCACATTCTAATACATGATTGATAGTGTGCATAGCTTGTTGAAAAATGTGAATATTGTTTGAGCTTGTGACTAGTTCTTGTGTTAGTTTCATTTTGATTGAGATATGTCCAATTTTGAGCACAAATGCCTTGATCATTTAATTGTGTGTGATTTGGTGAAAGTTTGTGTAAATATAAGATTTTGTGATCTCACAAGTCTTAGAATTTGTTTGATTCTCTCTTGAGGCGAAATCCTAGACTACACTAAACCAAGGACATGATTTAGGCCATTTTTTAACCGTTTGAGCTTTTCTAGCCAACCATGGTATTATTTTATCCCTAGTCACCCTCTTTGAGCATAATTGATCCCTTTAGTTTTTTTTACCACATGTAAACCTAGCCAAATATAAAATTTTCCACCATATACCCTTTGAGCACCTTATTATTCTAAGATTTTGTTTGTTGTGTCATGAAGGGGATGGGAGGGGTGCAATTTTGGTAGAGTAGTAATTGGGTGAGTGTTTTCATTGTGGTACGTTATTATTCTCACTATTGGGGACAATATTGAATTTTAAGTTGGGGGAGAGTTACCATATTTTGTGTATATTGCCATTATTATATTTGTATTGTTAGTTATTCCAAAAAAAAAAATGTTTAAAATTAAGTTTGGGGTTGAAAAAAAAAAAAAAAGAGTGTTCAAACTTAAGTTTGGGGGCTTGAAAAAAAAAGTGTGTTTAAAATTAAGTTTGGGGTGTGCCACCCCTTGCAAAAAAAAAAAAAAAAAAAAAAGAAAAGAGCAGGATTTTTTTAGAAGCTTGAAGTCTCAGGTGTTATAGCATTGCTTCAGCATTTTGGAGCAGAGACGCAGAAAAAAAATGCTATGCTAAGGCATTGCTATAATCCTCGGAGCATGTTATTTTAAAAAAATGTGTGGTAATAAATAATGGCAATATTAATACTCAACCTTTTTTTTGTGGGATATTCTTTGAGGAAGTAAGTGTGAGGTCTCATTTTGGTCTTAGAAAAATTAAGGTGCTTTTAGGTGATTTGAGCCAAAAATGACTTCTCTTAACCACCTTCACCTAAGCCTTACATTACAAGCTTAAAAAAGTCATTCTGATCTTTGGTTTTGTGTTTGTCTACATTAGTGAAGAGAGATATGAAAAACAAACCTATGAGACTTAGTCATTTTAGAGATTTTGTGCTTAATTCATATTTGCATAAATTGATTTAACTTGCAAGCAATATTTTGAGAAAAGACATTTCACACACACTTGGAGTAATGAAAATTAGAATGAAACTTGTTCTTGAATTTTTCACAATCCTTGGACAATCTTTTTATTTTTCTCTAAGTTATGTTCACTAATCAATCTTTAAGGAAAATTCGAAGATCACCAACTTTAGTGTCATATTGCCTATTGTTTTGCTTTAATTTTAGTTTATTTTTCTTTTTGCTTGAGGACAAGCAAAGTTTTAAGTTTGGGGTGTGATAACTCTATGAAAATAGAGTTATTTATATCTTTTTGGGCATTAAATTAGCCTTGTTCTCAAGAATTTTTAGTTTATTTTTGTGACTTTTATTTAGTTTTTTTAGTTTTGCATAAATATTAATTTTAGTATTTTTTTAATTAATTTTTTTTTTAATATTTTATCAATTTAATTTAGTTTCTCACTTTATATATAATAAATCTCTATATTGTGTTTTTTATTTTGTAGAAAGTGTAAATGCATATTTTGAGCTTGTCACATTAGTTCAAATGAAGAGTATTAATGTTCATGGATGGACTCACTAATGACCACCAATATTTAATGTAAAGTGAAATGGACTCAAAGCCCAAATATTTTACACTTGAGTGGCTATATTTATTGGGCTTTTACCTCACTAGTTGAAAGTCAAAAGGAAGAAAGATTGGGCCAAAAAAAAAAGAAAGAGAAAAGAAAATCAAGTGAGGGCTTGTTTTGGAAAAAAAATAGAAATGAAAAAAGAAAAAGAAAAAAGACATCATATATATGATGAATTGAAAAGGAGCAGTATGCGTGAACATATATACAAGGAGACGACAGTAAAGAAAATGAAGAAAAAGAATAAAAAAAAGAAAAAAAGGAAAGAGAGAGAGTTTTATTTAGGGTTTTAATTTACCATTTTTATTTTGGAGATTGGCAAAGATCAAGAGGAAGAAGAAGAGGATTTTGGCAAAGAAAGCTTGGAGTATTGTGACAACTCGAATATGAGTTTTCCTTTTCATCTTTCTCTTATTTGGAATTTTGTAATTTTTGCACAATTAAGTATGAGCTAATTTTCTTTTTGCTAGAATTATTTTGTTGGCTAAAAAATGTGATTTAATATTTTTTTGCTATGTTTAGTGAATTGATTTTGTTCATTCAAAAGTGTTTATTGTGTAGTAGCTTACTTTTGCTTGATCATCATTAGTAAGTTGCAAGCTAATCTTGATTTTGGAAAAAATAGGGTTAGTGGAATAGCTTGAATGATGCATGAATATCACCTTGGAAAAGTGTGATTTGTAATAACATAAGAATATGTTATTTATCTTATATGACTTGAAGAAATTGTGCTTAAATTGGTATTCTTAAAATTAATTGGGCATAGGAATATGTTAATTAATTAGAGAATCAAACCATGAATACTTTGGAAAAAGGATTATGACATATCAAATTCCTAGTTGACATCATCAATTTGCAACAATACTCATTTGCACCATTATATCAACTTTGCATTTTTTAGGTCAATTTAATAATTCTAGCTTGTTTTATTCATAGTTTGTGTTTGTTAATTTTTTTTTTACATATTCTCATCACTTTATTTTATTTTATTTTTTTGTTGAAACCAATTTGTGAGTAATTAGTTTTATAAATCAATTTCGAATTTTCAATCCCTGTGGAGACGATACTCGATTTATCACTTTATTACTTGTTACGATTGTGTATACTTGCGTACACAATTTTCACAACTTTCTCATAAAATAACTTTTTTGAGAAAAAGTCATATTTTTACAAACTTATACCTTATGTTATTAGTGTTTATGAATAGGTGACACGTGGCCTATTACATAGGCCCAATAAATATCGGGCCCATCGTCTGGCCTAACTAGACTAACAAGGCGGGGTAAGTTGAAAAATGCCTCTTTTATTCATCAATTAATCAAATTTACTTCTAATTTTATATTTATTTGAAACATACCTCTTTTTATATGTATTGCACCCAAAATACCTTTACATAAGAGAATCACATGAAGAGTATCTTGAAGTGACAGGGGCAAAATTGGTACAATATTTAAAAAAAGAGATAAAAATGATAGATTTTAAAAAAGAAGGTAAAAATAAAAAAGGACAATATAAAAAGGGTATAGAATGTAATTTCCTCCTAACAAGGCGGTCCTCCTCGCTTGTCAAACCAAGTTCAGATTCATGATACTCTTCGAATTCGTGATACCTCTCAGACACGACAATTGTATCACAAGAAATTACTCAAGACTTATCAAAAATGTCGAAACTATATCATTACGCCCTAAAGGGTCGTCTGGGACGGGGTCGTCTGGGATGGGGTCGTCTGGGACGAAAGTTGAAAGGGTATTCGAGATAATCTACTATCTTGAAAGTGGCTTACGTATCACGCTTCTAACATCATCCCAAAAAATATGGCGACATGTCTCCTTTACTAGATCTTAGAAAGGCACACTACAAAAAGAAAATCACATTTTTGAGGAATACACCACTATTTTGAGATTATCTTTTCCAATAACAATGCACGACTCCTCCTATTACCGTCAACAACTCATGCACCATACGACAGATTGCTTTTAGGAAATGGGCCTCACCTGCCAATACCAGGCCCAATAGCTCAAATATAATATTAAACAATGTATTTTACCTTAACAGTGGAATTTATAGAATAATACCTTAGTACGGTCCAAATCCATTCGACCCATTAAGCATAGTTGCCTATAAATATAGCACTATGTCCTCCATGCAAATGGTTCACAACCTGAAAAAATCATACTAGAGCTGTAAAAATTCTATTGCTAAAAGCTTATAAAATTGTCTTGTAAACTAAAACTCATTAATGTTTGGACCACGTCACATAAAATTGTGTATTATTTTCCTTTCATTTTCATTTTTTTTAACTTAATCTTTCTTTATATTCAATTTTCAAAAAATTCGGTAAACACCTTAAAACCCATATAAATGAAATTCTCTTTTATAAAAGAGTACTTTACAAAAAATTGGGAAATTCAAATTAGGGGCAACAATTACGGAGTCCTAAAGTACAAACCGGTCCCTACTAAGAATAGGAGTCTCTACATTTTAGTCTTTGAAGTGTTACTCATTCCAACATTTATTCAATAGTTATAGATATAAACCAAAGTGTTGGTCCAAAAAATAGAAGAATAATATGACAACATCAATTGGGTCCTATTCCACTCTGGCCAACATGTGTTATATAATAAGTTAAGTACCATTTGGAATTAAGAAATAGAGATATAGTAAATTTAAAATATAATAAAAAATTATATTTTATATAATTTTTATGTACATTATTGAGCATTTAAAAGATGACAAATACTTTTAGAGTCTATTTAGTCTTTAAATGAAGTTATTGTAAGATTATAAATTTTTTATTTAGTCAAAATTGATACACAACAACACAAACCATCACTATTCCCATGTCCACTCCAACAACCTATAATAATCTGAAGAAACCTATCAATTTTTAGTGTTGTTTTTTTGGGGGTGTTCAGACCAGAAACTATCTGTTTTTAAACTTGATTAATATTATATTATTTTTTTTAAAAAAAATCAACTTGATTAATAATTTCAAAGTTAAATTCTATTATTACAAATTTGTATATTATGGGAAAGTGAACAAAAAAAATTATTTGAACAACGGACAATTTTGATTTTATATTTGGATCGAGGTGTTTTGTATTAGGAACATTTATAAATTTTAATTATGAAAACTAATTAGTCTAAATTAAGAAAAAATATCATTATCCACGTGGAGATATAGAAACGGTTGAAGAAGGACGCGTGGGCCAAAGCCCATACACAAACCAAAAGCCCACCCAAGCCCGCACGCTCACACGTGTGTCCTTTATAATCTTTTTTTCTCTCTCTCTCTCAAACCTTCTCTTTCTCCTTTCTCCCTCTTATCTGCTTTTCCTCTTATTTTGCCGGCAGTTCTTTTATTTTAATTTTAATTTTAATTTTTAAAAATTAAACAAATATTAATAACATCTGAGATTGGGAGTGTCTGTCTCTGTTCTTCTTCTTCAATAACAACAAGAACAATAAGAATTTGAATCTGCGCCTTTGCTGGAACATCGATTTCTTCTTGATCGGATGAGACCGAGTAGCGTCGGAGATATGACGTCATCTTCGTCGTCTTCTTCTTCTTCGTCGTCGTCTTCTCCGTTGGCGGTCGTGGTGGCTTATAAGTTGACGGAGGCTTCCAATTGGTGGAACGATGTAAATGAATCTCCACTCTGGCAGGACCGCATCTTTCATCTCCTCACCGCTCTTTACGCCGCCGTAGCCACCGTTGCTCTGGTATTGATGTTTGCCTGATCTTGATTTTATTTTGATTTCTTTGCTTTGCGTTTTCTTGTTACCTTAGGGTTTTGGTTTGGTATCTCTTTCTCTCTCTCTCTCTCTTTCTGATATTTGACCGAGGATCTTTGTTTTTTAGCTTTCTTTTGCTTGCGAAAGCAGGAAATACGTCGCCGTAATTTCTGAAATTGATTCGTTTTTTTTTTCTTTTTTAGATTCAATTGGTTCGTATACAATTGAGAGTGCCGGAATATGGTTGGACGACGCAGAAGGTGTTCCACTTTCTCAATTTTGTGGTGAATGGGGGTTTGTATCTTCTGAATTTGCTAATTGATTCTTTGGTTTCTAATTTATGTTTTATGTTATTGTTAGTGGCTTATGCATGGTTATTCTTTGTTGATCAGTTCGAGCTTTTGTATTTGGCTTCCGCCGCGATGTGCAGAAGTTGCAACCGGAGGTTGGTTTATCAATTTTTCTTTTTCTTTTGGTTTTTAATGTCGAAGCTGATTTTTTCTGTTCTCTTGTAGATTGCCCAACATATCTTGCTTGATATGCCAAGTCTTGTTTTCTTTACAACTTATGCGCTTCTAGTTCTCTTCTGGGCAGAAATTTACTATCAAGTTAGTTCAATCTTTTGCAATCCTACATTTCATTGTAATCTTATATGTTTGGGAATATCAACCATATTCAGGAATTCTCATTTCTATTTTAATAGGCACGCGCTGTATCAACTGATGGATTGAGGCCAAGCTTCCTATCTATCAATGCGGTTATTTACGTAATTCAGGTGATGTTTCTGCTCCGTGATTATAAAATTTTAGTGTTGCTGCCGAGATTGAGGTTTAAGGGTTGGATGTGTTCATCATGGAGCCTAGATTACTTTTGCTATTCTCCCATACTTTATCTGTACTCTATTGATTAATAGAATTATAAGTTGTGTGGCTGCCACGTTGAGCAAAATTAACAGATAATTATTAGTTTTTTTAGATAAGCTTAGTATGTAATATTGGAGTTAGTCTAACTCTGGGTACCTGAATATACCTTTTCTTTTATTGATACACCTTACTTGTAAAAGCATCACCAAAGGAGCTCTTTAATTTTTTATAATAATAGCTATAGGTTTTTCTTTTTCTACAAAAATGAGTCAAATTAATATTAAAAAATAATAAGGGGTAGTTTGGCTAGGATTTTATTTGGCTCTCTTCATGTAACATGCGGACTTTTGATAACTACCTGTCATGTGTTGTTTTGACTTGTATAGGCCCTATAGGGATTTATGTTTTTTGCGCTTGCTTCTTGTTAACTAGGTACTACCATAAACCTAGCAATTAAAATTCGATCTTTAATAGTAAGTTTGGAGCTCAATTTGGGAAATGAGCTTGTATTTTACATATGTTGGATATTAAATTCTTCTTTTTTTTCTATTGCATTTTTCGTGAAACTGTTAAATTTTTAATTGATTATTTTGTTGACAAGTAAAAGATTGGAAAATTGTTAGATTTATTGTAGCTAGTTAAAGTTTCCGGAAGCTTTCTAAATTATAAGGAAGTGCTGTCATTTAAATTCCACAATAAAGATATTAGTGAATAAAATAAATTATTGAGTGGAACTTGTGCTAGTTAAATCTTTATGGATTATTATCTGGTCGAGATTAAACGTTAAACCTGAGATCATTCCCACTCACCAAGCATTTAATTATGACATCGTTTTGTGAAACTTTGTTAATAAGTCCCGCTGCTAAAGTTAGACAGGTGTGTATTCCATCTTGTGACCTACCTGTTGAGGAATGAGTTTGCTTTCCACAGATGTAAACACTTGGAATTTCTAGTTCAGAGTTATGATTGATCCAGTGGAATAATAAATTTGGCCACTTGAGGCTACTTTAAGTGAAGTGATTTGGTGGGTGAGTGGAGTAGTGTTTGGTTGAAGTTCCTGTTAAAGTGTGTACTATTGAAATTGAAAATAAGAGGTAGAATTAATTTGAAGGTGTCAACTGGTTTATTTGGTAACCTGAGTATCCTACCTATGATCAAATGTTGGCGGTGTTATGGTTTGCGTATTAAGGAGATGATATAAGTGATAAAAGAAGAAAATATGTAAACAGTCAATGGCTTGCTGCAACTCCTTTGTGGCTTTGATTGTGGTATATTATGGACTAGTTCTAGCTTATTAGTGGGGCCCATGTTCTCTTGTTTTGTCTACACTGTAAAACAAAATTTCATAATACTAAGTTTCTGTAATAGTATTACTTGAACTTCTTAGCTACTCTGTTAAGATGTCTATTTTCATTTTCCTAAGATCATTTAAGAATGGTTTATTGTGTGACTTATGTGTTGTTTGATTGTCTGCTTTACTTGAGCTGTTCCGATCGTGTTGTTTACATTTTCATCTTTACATGTTTCTCAATTTCAAGTATGATACACTATTGTTCATAATGAGGGTATGATGGTGGACAGTACACAATTAGATTCTCTATACTTATTTACTACCTTTGGCATAGTTTACAAACAGCTGTTATTTTTATTTTATTTTGTGGGGATTCTTTTGTATCATTATTTCTTGATTTTGAGGACAACATAGATATCTTAACTGATATTTTTTGTTATGGTTCAATTGCGTTCAGATTGCACTGTGGTTAGTATCATGGTGGAAGCCAATTCGACTTGTCGTCATCCTATCAAAGATATTCTTTGCAGGTATTTTTTTTTTTTTACTAAAAACTTTATTTCAAATACAGTAACTTATCTTTGTAATTTATACTTTGAACTTGTAATTTGGCAGGTGTTTCGCTGTTCGCAGCTCTAGGGTTTCTTCTATACGGTGGAAGGTAATTCATATGCTTTTAAATGTCCTAGCAAGATGAGGACATGCAAAGCCAACAACTTCTGTATATTTAGGAACTACAAGAACTAATAAGCTTTTTTCAAACAAATAAATATTCTTTTACCGAAGTCCCTCTATCAATCTTAATTACCTTTTTTTTACTTTCTTATGGCAGACTTTTCTTGATGTTGCAACGATTTCCTGTAGAATCAAAGGGGCGACGAAAGAAGCTGCAGGAGGTGACTACTTTTTGATATATATTTTTTGAAAGAAGCACTAAGATTTCAATTTTCTGTTTGAAATTCTTTATTTATTGTGTGCTTTGGCTTGACAGGTTGGCTACGTGACAACCATATGCTTTTCATGTTTCCTTATCAGATGCATAATGGTGAGGCATAGTTTACTTTATTGAGCTTTGCATGTTAGTCTTTGATGATAAAGAGGATAATTTTTTATTATTATTATTTTTTAATTTTTTAAATGTAAATGGTTTGAGCCTCTGCATCAATTCTTATGCGTGCGTATTCATTTCTCATTTCAATTCTTGTTATTTTTAGGTTTGCTTTAACGTCTTTGATAAAGCTGCTGATCTTGATGTTTTGGATCATCCAATTCTAAATTTGATATATTACGTGGTAAGGTTTCTCATTTATGTTTTTTTTTTTTTCGGTAGCATGTTTATTCGAGCCTAAATTGTTATAATAATAATAACTAAGGGTTACTTCATAAGGTCATAGATGATTAATCTTTTTTGTTGTTTGGTTCCTAATCGATAATGGTAATCATGTTCATATCATTATATAACGAATTTATATATTTTCTCCTGATCTTTTTCTATACACAGTTAGTGGAGATATTGCCCTCCTCTTTAGTTCTGTTCATTTTGAGGAAGTTACCACCAAAACGCGGGATCACACAATATCATCCAATTCGCTAGAACGAAATCACAACCTAATCTGCTGCAGCAAAACAAAGCGAAATGGCGGGGAGGTACAAAAGTGTTAATGTTTTTCAAGATGCTTATCTACCTCGAGCGAACTCTTAGAAAGGAGGGAAAAAGTTGACCTCTTTGTGTTTTAAGGAACTCTTGGATTAAGTTTGTTCTTTTTAGTAATGATATAGATCCTGTTAAAAAGAATGATCTTTCTTAGTATTGTGAAATGTGATCTTGACTGCTGTTTGTTATTATCTTTTGCTTTTGATTTGTTTTGGCTCATTTATGGGTTCACTTTCTGTTACTAATTAATTACTACTCCATGAACAGAAAAACAGCAGGAAAGAAAGTAAATTGAAAAAGAAAAAAAAAAGGTTTGGTTTTTGTGTATGAATTCTTATTCTGTTTAGACACTTTGGTAAATCTTCCATTTTATCAAAGGTTTCCTTTTTTATTTTTTAGTTTATTGATTTATTCTAGTGTGCAAGCATTTACAGATTCAACAGAAATTGGTATAAATGTAAACAAAAGCACAATTATTTACAACTTGATTATGTTGTATAAGGAAAAATTGATTTATTTGTTAGCTACAGTGTAATTTCCACAACAAAATAAATAATTAAATAGTAATAAACGAAGAACACAGATGTTTCACATACCTGGATAATGGATTATTATGCAAAATTTTGGGGAACACATAACTGAGATGACTGCCTTTGCTTTCAGTATTTTTTTGTGATATGAACTCATCTCAGAATCTGAGATTTTGTAAAGGGGAAAAACAAAAGAAGAAGAAGAAAAGGTTTTGAGAAGAAGGTAGATGCAAAAAATGAATGAAGATTGAGAAAATGAGAATATGGAGTGGTGGTGGTGAAGGTGGTAATGGCTGATTTTGCATTATGTTCATTATGGAATGGTAGGTTTGGGTTATGGTTTTGACAATTTGTTTTGACTAGTAGGTTTATTAGAAGTAAACTTGATATTCAAGCAAATAAAAAGTAACTTTATTCTTGATTTTATCATATTTGGGATGATTAAGGTGATCTTTTGTAGTATCAGTTAAAAAACATAATTATCGTAGAAAAAAATAGAGATCACATGGTTATTACCAATGATGCAGAATTTGCTCCAGTCAATGTGAAAAAGAGATGTAATCTTAGTTGTTAATATGCGTTTTCAAAGGAAAAATTCCATAATAAATTTAATTTTTATTTGTGAAATAATTTTAATAGTAATGATTCACATCTTAAATTTACACACTCCATTTATATGATTAATTATAGGGATATTTTCAAAAATATGGAAAAAATAAACCATTTTATGATAAATATGGCAAGAAAATTAAATGCCACAAAATATGGCATTAACTAACCAACCAAACTACAAATATGGTTTTTTTTTAAAAAAAAAACCATAAAATACCTTAAAAACAGAATCTGATTTTAAATCAAGCAAATTTATTATTTTTAACCATATATAAACAAAATTCTCTCTCTACACCGATTCTCTCTCTCCTGCGATTCTGTCTCTCTCCTGTGATTCTCTCTCACCTGCGATTCTCTTCTCCATCTTCTCTGATTCACTTTCTCTCTTCTCCATGGGGCAATTCTTCCTCTGATTCAACATCAACCAGTTTCTCAAATATATTGTGAAAAAAACACATATAATTTGAAAACGAAATAAAAACAAAAAGAAACCGATTTCTTAATACATTATGATTTTTAACTAACAGTTTTCAAATATTGTACAGGAATGGACTCAATAATGTGTGTGGTCAAATATGGAGGGCAATGGAAAGAGGATAAAAAGTATGAAGACTACATAATGACTGGACTACTAATACCAACAAACTGTGATCTAAAAAGTTTGTTGGAATTAGTAAAGAAAAAAAAAAGAAAAAAGGATTGTAAAGTTATAACTCACTGATATCATCAATGACATTATAAAGATTGTAAAGTTGAGGTTTCCCAACAAACCTCTTCTTAACATCAATTTTAAAATAATATTTCTGTGAGAGAAAAAAGAATATAAACAATCGAAATTAAAATTACACAACAACAAAAAAAAAAATATTCAAAAACTGGTTACCCAAAACAAAGAGAAAAACTAAAAACTAAAAATAAAAACATATAGATTATAGAAACCACATTCAAATAAAACTGTAAACAGAAAACCTGAAAACATGAAAAATAAAAAAGCAAGAAACCGGTTTCTTTAGAAAATAAAAATTACCAATGGAGCGTCAATAGCAGGAGCCTCGCTCTTCTTCTTGCCAAGGGATTTGGAAACTGGTTTCTTTTTAACTTTCTTATCAACATTAGCCATCTTCTCATCATCAAAAAAACAACAAAACAACAAAAAATCAGTTTCATCTCAAAAAAATAAATAAACAAAAACATGAATAAACAGCAAAAAAACATATTAAAAAAAAAACATAGAGCACACTTTGGATTTACGCGGAGATTTCCTCGTTTCAACTTCAACAGGTTTTTCTTCTTCAATAGAAGGATCTTAATAAAAAATAAATAAAACCAGTTTCATAATAACAAAAAAAAAAACAACAAACACAAGTATTAAAAACTGGTTTCAATACAAACATAAAAACATACTTTAGCTTTACGTGAAGTTTTTTTTGGTCGGCCTTTAGCCTTCGTAGTCGGCTCAACCTTTTCAACAACAGATGGGACTTTCGAGTCTGATTCACTCTCCATCTGATAAAAAAATAAAACACAAAATAAACATTAGACACAAACAACAAATCGATCCTGATAATTAACATGAAAACCAGTTTCACACAAAATCGAAACAAAACAACAAAAAAAAAAAACAAACAAAAAATCGTAGCAACAATTTCCTCAACAGTAATTAACTAAACAATAAAACTAATAATCCAGCCAAAAGGAAACCCACTCAAAAATCCAAGCATTTTGCAACATCAACCTTAAAACCACCCACACACCCAATATCACAGAATGCACAAATAACACATATCTAGAACATAAATCAAACTCCAGAAACTGGTTTTTGACATGTTTCAAAATTAGGTATATGAGGATCCCAAACAACACATGCATCATTTCTAACCCATTTTTAAAACTGTAATCATGATCTAGAAACTGGTTTTCCATATGAGATTTATTTTGAAACCTCAAACCTCAAAACCACCCATACACATCAAAAACCAGTTTCTATAAATTAAACAAAGATTATAACTGCTCAAACACAACAACAATTTCTTCATGCAAAATAAAATCCCTACAAGTTTATAACTAATACAATATTTTCAACAGAAACTACATAGCTTTTCAGATTACACAATAAACTCACAATTTATTACAACACATTGACTCTAAAACCCGAAATTACTAAAATCATCATAAAAATCATACCCAAAAACCAGTTTTTAAAAAATGAAAAAAAATTTATCACTAAAACCAACAAAAATCATACCCAAAAACCAATAATTTTTTTTTAAAAAAAAACACAACAACAACAACACCGAATATCAACAAAAATTAAAAAAATTAAACTAAACAACCAAATTCTAAAGCATAAAACAAAACCCAAAACACAAAATACTGAAATAATCCAATATGAATAAATACAACAACACACTAATCACTTCGAATGAAACATTTTTTAAAAAAGAAGAACAACAACACACTAGTAATCTTAAAACAGAAATAAAAAAAATAAAAACGAAAAAAGTAAGAATGTAAGAATGATTAAGAAAAAATACAACTTCAACAAACCCACTAAATGAAAAGGAACAAAAAACCCTAAAATCAGAGAAAAAAAAGGGAATTTTACAAAAATACTGTTTTTGGACCAAAACTTTACAATTATACTGGGACACGGCAAAAATAACATTTTTACTGCCCCAGCCCAATTTCATTACTTTTGTACTGCCCAAGCCCAACAGCATAACATTTATACTGTGTGTGTGGGGAAACAACCTTCTTCGTGTGTGGGGAGACGCCGGAGACGGAAATCACCAAGAAAAAACCATTAAAACCGGCAAGAATAAACAAAAGCAGTAAAATCGACGTCAATAAATAATCATGGCAAAACAACAGTAAAACAACACTAAAACAATCAAACAAAACAAAAGAAAAAAATGATTGAAAAAAAACAAACAATCTGCTGCACAACCTCAACACCAGATGCAAAATCAACTATATTTGCAAGTCTATTCCTAGAAAATTATAAAAAAAAAAACTACTAAAACAACACTGAAACAACACAAAAACAAATGAAGCAAATATAACTACTTAGAAAAATATAAAAGAAACACCTCAAAACTCTCTTGTGAGTGAGCTCGTCAAATATATTTATAGGAGAACCAAAAGAAAAAAACCACAAAAATAGCCAAAGAGAACGAAGAAGAAATGTATTTATAGCCTCCATCTTCCACACTCACAGACATAACCATCACAACAACACGAGAACACCCAGAAAATACCTATTAATTCAAATAAATAAATCATGAAAAACAACAGTAAAACAATACTAAAACAAAAAAAACAATAAAAAAAAATGATCAAAAATTAACTATGTTGTGCACATCCTCAATACTAAATGCACTATATTTGCAAGAAAAGTTCTAGAAAATTAGAACAAAAAAAAACCACACTAAATCTTATATTTAAAAAAAAAACATAACTAAGAACTTCAAAAAAAAATTTAAAAAAAAAAAGAAGAAGAAGAAAAGAAAAGAAGATGAAGAAGAAGAACTAAGAACTATCACCTTCATGGTCTTCCTTCCCCTCATCATCTCAGCCATGAATGGTGTTCTAAGTTTCTTTCTTTTCCTTCAATATAATTTTTTTTTTTGAATGGTTCCTTCAATATAATTAAGTATATATAATAGTAGAGTTGGACATCATATATATATGTTGATAGGAGAGGAGATGTACGTGGCAAGCATGCATGAATGTTATGATGTTATAACATATTAATTTCCAAATTTTAAATGCAAACAAAAAAACTATAAAAATGATTAAATGCTTGTCACTTTTGTCACATCCCACATCCAATCAACTTTTCTAATAAAACAAAAAACTTTAAATATTGATGTGAGAAAATCTTATAGAGATATGTACACAAAAAAGTCTATATTGTTGATTCAAAAAAAAAAAGTCAAAAAAAAAAAAAAAAAAAACAGTACAAAAGTTATTTTTGGAGTGTAACAGTATAAAAGAAAGAAAATGGGAAAACACAGTAAACTGTGTAAATTTCCCAAAAAAAAAGGCAAAAACTCATGCGTACCTTGAAGAACACACGAACAATGGAAGCTCTTACCCGAAGAACAATGGCGGCAATGTCCTCCAAAAATCGAGAGCAAAAAAAAAAAAAAAACAAAACAAAGGACGAAAACTAAAGAGGAAAATGAAGAAATGGTGAAATGAAAAAAGAGAGGGAGAGAAATAATGGCATAGGCAGTTTAGGGAAAATAGGTCTGAATTGAAAACTACAAAAGTAAATTAAAATGTAGAAACAACTATCACAACCTGATGATTACATGCAAAATTCTACAAAAAAAAAAAATGGTTATGTTAAAAAAAAACTGAACTAAAATTACTAAAATAACCTAAATAAACTACAATACACATACTATGGGCTTTTGACAAATAAATTCCAACCGTATGGGTTTTAAAATCCCATAAACTATGGTTAAACTATAAAAAAAGCCATATAAAGTGTCCATAATCAATTATGCCATATTTATCATAAAAGGTTTAAAAAACCCATACCCCACGTAAATTCTACTTAATTATATATCACAGTTATGTAATTTTTATATGTAAACTGGAAGTGTGACAATCGATATTCATAAAATGTATAACTAAACAAAGTTGAAGAACTTTTTAAAGTCAAAAAGCCATCTTAAACAAGTTCAGTAAACTTATAATTCACCCCCAAATTATATTAGAACAAAATCTTAATGTATTCTATTAAAATTTACTCTCTCTAGGAAATTATTAATTTTTTTTCGTAAGGTATTAATTTTGTTTTTGACAACAAAGAAATTGTTACAAGGAGTATACCAAAAAAAAATGGTATAAAAAAAGAAAAGAAAAAAGTATACCAAAAAAAGAAGTCCAATAAAATATTTAATGGAAACAGAACAGGCGACCAAGTGTAAGTACATAAAAGAAAAGACCAAAATATAAAAGTGCTTAGAAACACGTGTATAGCCTAGTGTTAGTACGTTTAATATTATATTTTCATTTTGTATGATTATTCAATGCATGGATGCAATCTGTAGAATCAAATCAATGTATATCCAAATTTAATTCAATCCAATCCAATCCAAATGTGAGAAGCAGAAAGTGAATTTGAGTATTTTGATGTGACATTTCATACATAACAAAGAGTATTTATTTCATTTTAAGGACCTCCTATTTTCAGGGAAGGACTGTATCTTTTTCTTTTCTTCCTCATAAGGACTCCCTTTCTCTCCCAATTCTTCCCCCAAGGACTCTTTTATATATACTTCTCTTCCTCCCAAACCCTAACCATGATCCCTTCTTCTTTCTTATCATACTTTTTGTCTTTCTTTGATTCTTTACATGACTATGTTATTGGATAATCATCACCACTCTCACCCTCAACTTGGTATGTTTTTTTTTCTATTTTTAAAATATAATGAGTTCATTGAGAAAATGTATGTGTTGATATTTTTCTTTTAGGGATTGAGGAAAATAATAATAAGGAAGTGAAGGATGGTGGTGGATTTGTTGTCCCTATCTCAAATTCTTTTGGCAACACATTTAGGTACTACTACTTGTGTTGTTCAATTTAGTCAAGTTTGTAATTATTGTTTTTCAATCAAAAAATAGTGTGACAAAGAATACTAGCTTAATTTTCTCATTTTTATAGTAAGTTTTATGCAAATAATGCCAGGGATTATAATGTTGAAAGTGAAAGAAATTCTGGGGTTGAGGAATTCTACCGAATCAATCACATTAACCAAACATATGAATTTGTAAGTTATTCAAAAATGTCATTTTTTTTTGTGTTCTCTTGAAAAAGAATGAAATTTGGTTGCATTCTTGTTTTTTAGGTGAAACGTATGAGAGAGGAGTATGGTAAGCTTGAGAAGATGGAGATGAGCATATGGGAAAGTTGTGAACTTCTGAATGAAATTGTGGATGAGAGTGATCCTGATTTGGATGAGCCTCAAATTGAACATTTACTTCAGACTGCTGAAGCCATTAGGAAGGATTATCCTAATGAGGATTGGCTTCATTTGATTGCTCTTATACATGGTATCTTATCCATCTCCTTATTAGAGTTAGTCCCATATTGTTTATGTGTGGAAATAAATTATCCTACATAAGATGAATGTATTACTCCTTTCATTGCCAACTGGTTTTGAGATGAAACCCTATTCATCTTATTTCAAATTGACAAATACTTCCGCTTGAACAGCTATCTTGAACTAATTAGAAGACAGTCACATGACTTATTTTGCTGCTCGTACACGTACAGTACTTACCAAAATGTCTTCTTTTGTTGTAATGTTAGATCTTGGAAAGGTTCTCAATCACCCTGCTTTCGGAGGGCTTCCTCAATGGGCGGTTGTCGGTGAGCGTTTCCTTATCAACGATATCTAAGTAACTCTTCTTTAAGGCCATGTTTGGAAAGTAGGACTAGAAATAGGATAGGAACATTACCTAATTTGTATAACTGTTTTCATCAGGTGACACATTTCCTGTTGGATGTGCCTTTCACAAGTCAATTGTTCATCACAAGGTCTTTCTCTAAGCTCAAATTTCCACTCTGCTTAATTAGCCTGAGAACAGAAAAAAAATACATTCTAGTTTGGCTTTGAAATCTGATCTGAACATTCTTTCTTGAATAGTATTTCGAGGAAAATCCTGACTATATGAACCCTATTTATAACACTAAAAATGGAGTATATTCTGAAGGCTGTGGATTGGAGAATGTACTCATGTCATGGGGGCATGATGACTACATGTATTTGGTAATCTCTTTTATGTGTTTTCAAGTGATTCTTTAGTTTCTTTAATATTATCAAAAGAAAAATCATTTTACAAAGTAACATTAATGTTTCTTCTTTGGTGTCATTACAAGGTTGCAAAAGAGAACAAGACTACTCTTCCTAAGGCTGGTCTTTTCATCATCAGATTCCACTCCTTTTATGGTCAGTCATAAAATATATCCAACTTTTCTTTTAATGTTTCTTTTTTTCTCGGGTTGTTTATCGACGAAAAGGCGCTAACCATGGTTGGAAATTATGCTGCAGCCTTACACAAGGCAGGGGCTTATAAGCACTTGATGAATGAAGAAGATGTTGAGAATTTAAAGTGGCTTCAAATATTCAAGTAAGCTTATTAAATTCAACACATTTTGTTTATAACAATTTTAGTGAGACATATTAATGTATCATATAATGGTTTTGATCTTTGAATGTGCAGCAAATATGACCTTTATAGTAAGAGCAAAGTTAGGATTGATGTTGAGAAAGTCAAGCCATACTATCTTTCTCTAATTGAAAAGGTAAAAAAAATATTGTCACTTTTGTTGGCTAATTATCCATTATTTTCTTACTACTAATTTCCATTTCCTTTTGGAAACTTAATTTAGATTTTTTTTTTTTCCTTTATACATTATTTGTTGTTTGATTATGATTTTGGAGTATTGTCTTGCAGTATTTCCCTGCAAAGCTGAGATGGTGAAATTTGGGATAGCAAAATTGGAATAAAGGCTAAGAAAATAAGGACTTGTTTGTTTTGTTTGAGTGAGCTTGAGTGTTTATGTGTAGAATTATGTACCTTTTCTTCTTTATAGAAATGGAAAATTAGGTATTGCTATAATTTTGGTGAACAAATTCATATTATTAGTATTGTATTCTATGATGGAATGAAGGGAAAAAAAAAGCATATTTCTTTGCACCATGGGTGGAGTGGAGAGGTTCCTAATCCTATTATTTGATTTTGAACAATTTTCATTGTGTTTTCATTAATTTGTTCTACTTCTAAAACATTTAAACAAGTTTGGTTTTGTTTTGATAAAACAATTTTTAATAATAATATTACAAAAACTAAAAGCAAAATTGAGAACAAAAATTGTTTTGTCTGTTTCTCTTTCCTTACCAATGTCTCTTAACACTTAGGTGATGTTTGGTTTGGTAGAATAATGTAATAGTAATGGTAATGGTAATACTAATGTAATGGAATAAGAATAGTAATGGAAATTGATTAAGATGTTTGGTTTGTTATTGGAATGAATATTGAAATAAATGATAAATTGACAAAATTATCTCCTACTTTAATTTTTAAATATATATAAAAAAGGTATTAGAGTCATTTTAGCTTTACTTTATTTAATCTTTTGTAATGTAATCCTCATTACATAGCTTTGCTAATGTAATGAGATTCCCTTGTATAATGTAATGAATAATTATCTTTTTTACCCCTGTACTTATGACACTATATTATTATGCCCCTTAATCTATTCAGCTTGTTACAAATAGTCCTTGTATAATTTTATATGCATACATTTAGTCCTTCTGTTTATTTTGTTTAAAAATACCGTTTTATTGATGATGTGGTATTATAACAAAGGATAGAGTAGTAATTTCATCTCTTTTTAGACGGAAAATTGACTATGAGGTGGCATAATAACTGACAATGAAAGATGATTAAAAAATGATTTCATAACCTTTTAAAAAAATTTAATAAAAATAATTTTATTAAAATAATTCCAATCGTTTTTTAGCCGTTCAAATTAGAAAAAGGTGTAAAATTAGGATTCTACAGTATTTGAAGAGATGGATATCACTAGAAAGAACATGAGATTTTTGGAAAATTAAGGTAATGATATTCTATTTTTTTGGATGTTATTTTTCATTTTTTTTTTCCCTGTGATTGTAATTTTTATGACTTGTAATTTATTTTCCTAATGGTATATAATTTTTCAACTACTATCTATGTATAATGCCACATTATTAATTTAACAGTCAACTTTAGTCAATTTTAACAGAATTAGATATAAAGATTATACTATTCCAACTGATATATTTTAGGGGGTATTTTTAACTACACTTATAAATTAAGGGGCATCATAGTATAGTGTTATAAGTACAGGGACTAAAAAAGCTAATTATTCTAATGTAATTATGATTACAATGTAATCCCACAGTGGCGGAACTATGTTGATGGATGCTGGGGCCATGGCCCCCTCTAACTTCAACTTTGTGGTTTATATACTTAAATATATAATATTCTTTTCAGTAAAAATATATACGGCATTAATTATTATACATATATTTAAAAATTAATTATTTGAAGTTTTTATTTTATTCTTTCTAAAAATTTACTATTTGACAGATTTGAATGGGTCAGTATTTAAATTATCTTAGACTAGTTCATTTCGTTTTGTAATATGACAATACTATTTTTTAAATACTATTGTTTGTTTTATTTTTTTTTCAATAATAAAAATAAAGGTTCTTTCATTTTTTTTTTAATTTTAATTTTAAGTATCTAAAACAAATCAAAACCAAAAAAATACTATTATATAATTATAAGAAGAAATACTAAATTTTTTAGGAAGAATCAATGAGACATTCTTAAAGGGGTATTTCAGTAGACCCCTTATCTATTTAGGCATTCACGAGAGCTTTCAAGGGTATAAGTTGAGGAACATTTTTTTTTTTTTTTTGCATTCATTAATCAAAAATACCCTTATATTATATTTTATTAAAATTTGTCCACTTTTATGGGTGAGTGGCCTAATATAACCTTGCCCTCCACTTAAGTACTGTAGTACATGATTTACACTAACTTAAGGGGTATAATGTAAACATCATCTATAAAAGTGAGTATATATTAAAGAATATAGAAATAAAGGTAAAAATTTAAAATAAATAAAGTAAAATAGGTATACAATGCAATTTCCTCGCTTTTAACTATATTTTTTTTTATGATAGTGTACATTGTAGATATTTAGGATCACTTGTATATTTTTAAAATATATTAAATTATTTGTATTGTCGAAAATAAAGTTCAAACCGTTGTTTACTAAGTATATAAGAAAAAATAGTCATGACTGCAATAATATTCTTAAAACTTATTTTTGGCATTATAAACTATTCAAAGTTCTCTAAAAATTTACCGGTGAGCCTAAATAATTACAACGTACACGATCATTAAAAAAATAAATTGAAAAATACTCTAAAATATCGAACAAATAGAGAACCAACAAAAATATAAGTGTACTATACATACCCAATTATTCTTTTTTGTTTGTAAAAAAAAAAAATCTTTATATTTGGCCCCTCCTTAAAGCGGTGCCAAGTTCCGGTACTGAATCCCATTACATCATTTTTAAAAGCATAGCAAACATTGTAATGGATAATTTGATTCCATTACGATTCCCATTACAACAAACCAAACATGCTATTAAATTACATTCATTACTTTCTCCTCCTATCCATTTTTTTCTCACACATTATTACTTTCACAAAATATTTATTTACTTTCATAATGTTTTTTTTTAAACACACTTTCACAATGTTTAATCCTTCTAAATATATTTATGTTTTTTGAGAAAAGAATATTTTATCAAAAAAAGCACAAAGACAAAGAAGATCCAAGAATCCTTCTAAATATATTTATCATTTTTCTATTTTCATGCCCGAAAATAAATTTTGAAAACAAAAACAAAGAATTGTTGCAAATAAAAGTTAGTAATGATAGAAGAGAGAAGAGTAGAGATGGAAATTGGTCGGTTAATGTACGGGGAATGCAATCCCCGCCCCCATCCCCGCTACCTATTTATACCCCCATCCCCGCCCCATCCCCGTCTAATAACCAACGGATTCGGGGTAGGGGAATACCCATCGGTTATGGGGAACCCATCGGGTATCCATTAAGGTAAAATGAAAAAACAATTAATTTAAAATAATTGAAAAAAATAAGTTAAACCAATATTCTCACAAATATTTATTATGCATTCATAATTCATAGAAGATAAAAAATAAACCTACTTAAAAAAAGCATAACCTAATAGAAAATAAAAACTAAATATGTGTCAAAGTTTGAAAAAAAAACAAAAAAAATTATATATATCTATATCGGGGTCGGATATGGTGCGGATAGTATTATCCCTGCCCCCGCCCCATCCCCGCTTCGGGTATTGAAATTGTCCCCCACCACCGCCCCATTAACCATCAAGATGGGGAATCCCCACCCCATTAGGGGCGGATCCCCGCGGTTACCCATCCCCGCGGTATAAATTTCCATCTCTAGAGAAGAGTAGATTTCAATTCTTCATTTCTTTAATTCTATTTAAAAATTATCCTAAAATATTCACTTCTCTTTAAAGAAGAAGCTTTCCACAACTTTTGATGGTTATTTATTAGTGATGGCTCCATTTGTATTCTTCAAGTCTTATTTTAACAAAAAATAACATGAAACTAATTTATTTAATTAAAAGACTATATAATATAGAGATAATTACACCACATATTAAAACTTTTAACTTTTTTACTTTTATAGTTTATACCGTGGGGCAGAATTTTTTTTCTTCCAAAAATACTGTGTTAAGTTTTCACTGTAGTTCTACGGTTGTTTTTTTAGTTGTTCTACTGTTGTTTTTAGTTATACTGTTTCGTGTTTCACTGTTATTTTATAAAAATACAGTGTTTTTGAAAAAAAATTTGTGTAACAGTATTTTTATAAAAGTTGACTCAAATTCTAGTATTTTTGTAAGCTTCTTATAATATATGTGCCAAAACAAATATGAGAATTAATGTTGATACTATATATAAGCCCAAGACTTATTAGAAACCATTCATAATTTTTTAAATTCAAGATTATTTCATCACTTATTTAAAAAAAAAATATAAATGATTTGGATTGACCAAACTATTGACATCAAATTCATTTGGTACAATTTTAAATAGTGTGGTCCAAATTAGTTAAAATTTGAATATAGATGTGCTGATTGTATGAAAAATCCTATTTGCTAATTTAGTTCCTAGAAAAAAGCCAACTATTCCAAACTATTGTAAGTGGCATGATATCTTAACAATATTTATGCAATATCTAATTATTTATTGAAATCCATATAAGTCCACTCTACTCAACTCTACTCTTATATTTTGTCAAATGTCATGAACTAGCCGCAAGTTTTAACACTTTTTTTTTAGAGTTAATAGGCAAATAAGAGAATAGTTTATTATTCAAAAAGGAGCAGTAAAATAGACAAATTATGTTGTTTATAAAAATAGGAATAAAAACTCTAATAATACCTTGCTAATATTGAGGCATCAAAGAAACGTAAATAATATTAAATCTCTAATCTAAATAAACATGTGACAAATCACATCTATCAATGACTATCAACTAAAAATATTCCAATAAAATTTAAGTAATAAAAATCTTATTATTCAATCTAGAATAATATATAAGAAATAACTATTTAATCAATCATAGCGATAATAATTGTCTATTGTCATTCCCTCAATATCCAAAAAAGAATCAAGAGTAAAATCCTTACCATGTTAAAAAGCCCTACCACCATAACAATAGTGAGGTGGTGTAGCAACACTATTATTGAAAATAAAAATAAACATAAATAAAAACTTAGCAAATAAAAATAACAAACTAAGAGGATTAAGATCAGTGAAGATGCAATCCAAAGCTAATGAACAATTTAAATTTTCGAGACATACTTCTAACAAAAGAAGACAAAGAAGAAAAGAACACTCAAACAGAAGAATAGCAACAACCCTGGTGAAATCGAAAAATAGTGTGAGAATTAACAAGACCCGACCGGAGCCATGACATAAGGTGAGAAGCGGCTGGCGAGTTCTGGTTAGGCAAAAAAAAATCAAACAACGGCTAATAACTTCTAGAGAGAATCTATAAAGAAAAAAGAGAGAAACCCTAAATCTCAAAAAAAAAAAAAAACTTTACTAATTTTTTTTTTTTTTTTTGAAAAGTCAAGTTTTAACTCTTGGCATATATTTTTTATTTTTTTATAAAAATAAAGATGAAGACATTTTTGGGAGTGTTGTATATTTTTGAATCTTAAAATAATTAAGAAAACCTTTCATTTTCAGCTGATAATTGTAATTGTTTTGTTTGTAGGTTGGGTTGGTGGTGGGTGGATTTAGACATCTTTTCTTTCTCTCTCTTTTTGATAAAACTTTCTTTCTTAACTTTATGGTTAGGTGATATATGTATAACATTACAAGTTACAACAAATATAAATTGACTCCAAAATTTTATTGAAGACACCTTTTTTTTAACAGTTAAAGGCACCCCTTATTAATTTTTTTTTACATAAATTGTATACAATTTTGTGTCATATACCAAAAAAGCTTAATATAGATATAAATAAAATATATTTTAAATATTAATAAAAAATGAAAAAAAATACCCAAATATCAAAAAACTATTTATTTAATAATACAAACTTTATTTGTAAAAGTAAATTTATTTTAATTCAAAAATATTATTTTTAAAATAATTATGAAATAAAATATTTTTTATGTATGCAAAAAATTATAAATATGAAATTAACATGAAAAATAATAATAAAAAATTAAAAAAAAAGCGATTAGAATAAATTAAGAAAAATAATTTAACATAGGGTGCATTTAGTAATATTTTTTTATTAATTTTTAATTAGAAAAGTAAAACTATTTTATAAAAATATATTTTATAAAACTGTTTTACTTTTAAATTTTTTAATTTAGAATCAAATTTCAAAAATTTTGAAAAAAAAATTACTTTCAAAATATTTTTAATTTTTTTTTTTTTATCAATATTTTGTACTCCGACCTTAACCTGAACCTTGGGATCTAGATTCCGGCTCCAACCCTAGTCCCGACCCCAGACTCCAAATTCAGACCTGGACCCAACTTAAATAGAAAATAAAAATAAAAATTATAGAAGATACTTTTATAAAAATAGTTATTAAACACATTTTTATTTTTATTTTTGTGATTAAAAAATTAAAAATTAAAAATATTACTAAATGCCCTTAACTATTTTAATTAATAAATTGCCTTTATATATATTTAAATAATTCAAAAACCATAAATATGTTTCTTTAATTTTCTCCTTAAATTTTTTCTCCAATTTTTTCTTTCTTTCTTATTATATACAAATTTTAAATAAAAAATTGGTGAAGATAATGACAACTATATTATTTTAATAACTTGGCGTTTATTTGTCTTTTTATTTTTTTGATTGAGAGAGAGAAAGAAAGAATGAAAGAGAAATTGATCCCACAGCTAAGCAATTTCCTTTGTTTTCTATTCTCTTCTTTCTCTGTTGTTGCCATTGTTGACCACGCCTACTAATAATCCCTCTTTCAATCAATTTTTATTTACCTTTTATGGTTTTTTCATACACAAACTCACCATACAACTCTAAAGTCTAATCCATTGGTGGGTTTTCCTCAAAATTGAAGATAAAAAAGGTTACTTTCTTCTTGGGACTTTTGTGTGATCTCTTTGGGTTTTGATTGAGAATTTTCGTCAAACATAAGGTGGGCAACTCTTAAAGTCAAAGTGTTAGCTCGTTGCAGTTGGATTGTATGCTCTCTCAACCTTTTTTTTTTCTTCTTCTTATTCTCATAAATGTGTGTGCTTTTCTTTTCAACCGTGTTGTTTCATTATTTTATTGGTTATTATTCGATTCCTAAGATCGTGGGTCTACGTTGTTAACAGTTTTTTTGGTAAAGTTTTAATTTTTATTGAGTTTGAAGTTTAAACAGTGATTTTGGGTAATCTGGGTTGGTTTTGAATCCTTGTTTTTCTTTTGTTTTTGATAAAACTTAAAGGGGATGAAAGGAAAAATTGGTACACCAGGTGGAAGTTACTTTGTGTTAAACAATGGAGCTAGAATCCCTGCTGTTGGGCTTGGGACATGGCAGAGTGGTGGAGACCTTTGTGTTGAAGCTGTGAAAATGGCATTGTCAGTAGGTTACCGCCATATTGATTGTGCACATCTTTATGGGAATGAGGTTGAAGTTGGGGAAGCTTTGGCTGAAGCATTCATGGGGTCACTTAAGAGAGAAGATGTTTTTTTGACTTCTAAGCTTTATTGTACCATGAACTCTCTCAATAAGATTGAGAATTATGTTAGAGTTTCTCTAAAGAATCTTGGGGTTTCTTATTTAGATCTGTATTTGATGCACTGGCCTGAAAGTTCAGCCTTTGGTGATGCCACTGATCCTCCATCCAAGTCTGGAAGTGAGTATAGGCAGTTCTTGAATCGGTTGAAGAAAGCATGGAAAGCCATGGAAGCTTTGGTTGAATTGGGTCTGGTTAGAGCTATTGGAGTTAGTAATTTCAGTATTCAGCAGATTAAAGAGTTGCTTAAGTTTGCAAAGATTGTACCTGCAGTTAATCAGGTATGCTTGTTCCTCTTATCTTGTTTATGTTAATTATAAATATATTTTTGTAATTAATGTTTGTTTTTATATTTATTTTGCTGAATTGGGGAATAAATCTAGTTAAGTACAACTGCTCAATTATTGTTTTTTGTTTTTTGCACAATCAATAATTTAGGTTAGAGAGACATACATCCTGTTCATGATAATGATTTAAAGGGCTGTAGAGTTGTTGTTTTTGGATATTGGATGCTATTTATTCATATATATATATAATTATTTTTTGCTTCTTTGATGGTTTATATGCACTTTTGGTCTAAGGGTTGGTATGATTAATAAACCAGGTTAATTTTCATTATTAAGTATAAGCTAGAATATACCTGACCTGGAGTATTAAGATCTAGATGGTGGTGTTTGATATATTACAATCCAATGTCATACTGGTTCGGACTTTTTAGTATTCATTTTTTCCAGTCCCGACTTGTTATAATTTTATGTATTTAACTAATGCTACTGCTTAGATAATGGCAGTGTTGTCCTTCTTCTATAAAACATGTTTTAATTCTGATTATCTCAAGTGTGATTGTGGGGTTTCGAGGAAAGGAACCTTTCATCATTTAGAGTTGGGAAATGGAACCTATCCTTAAAATGAACCAACCAGCAGGGCCCTGGCTCATTTATGGCCCCTATAATCCATTATGAGCCACTGAGCACACCTTGATTCTTGCCTTGAGATTTTCCTTTTCGTTAAGAAAACAAAACTTTGCCTTTCCCCGAAATCCCAAACTTATAGTTGGTGTGAATTGACTCAACTATTTCTATTTGTAAAATTTCATCATCTGTATCAGAGAACTTTTTCCATTGTTTCTTATTTGAATAGAACTAGTCAGCAGACAGTGAGGCAAATTAAAAATATTATTGTTTTATTTTAATCCTTTTACACTTATTATTTTGGGTTGGTGAGGGAATGGGCTGTGGGTATTTTAAACACCCTTTTCCTTGTTAAAGCAGGTGACCTCAAATTTAAGTGCTTATGCCTATATTGAATGACACCGTCATAGTATAAATTCATTTGGTTTCTTTTATAACTGTATGCCAGGAGCATAGGGTCTTTAAATTGTCTTACTCGTATCGTTGTAAACTGATGGGATTGTGGTAACCCTTTCATAGGTGGAGTTGCATCCCTTTTGGAGGCAAGATGAACTTGTAAAGTTCTGCCAATTAAAGGGCATACATGTATCGGCTCACACACCTTTGGGAGTACCTTCTTTAGCTCCTGGACCATCTGATAGCAGTTCTGGTGGAGAAGATGAACCTGGAACTCCTCGCATATCATTCAGGAGGTCAAGATCTGTGCATGGGCCTATGCTGAAATTATCAGTCGTTGCAGAGATAGCAGACAGATACAAGAAAACACCTGAACAGGTAAATTTGAACTCACGTTTTCTTTTTGTTGAAATACTACTTATTTCTTCATTTCTGTCTTTAATTCTGTCAATAGGAGGCATTTGGTAAAGTTAAGCCCCATTATGATCACTTGACCTCCATGGCATATTAACTTTCATGGATTGCAAAATGGGGTAGTCTGAAATTTGCTAAATTTGTTCTTGATATGCATGCAGGGAGTTTTGATATGTTTGTTTAAGAAGTATTTTCTTTTTCTTAGTAAAGTAGAGAGGTGATTTTTTCAATGCTTCTTATATGTCCTGTTAAAAGATCTTAATCACTCATAGGGTTCTAGACACCACATTAGATCAAAAAACCTATACTTCACTGGCTTCAGGTTTGATCAAGAAAACTTAAGTACTTTTTGTGTCAGGAGTTAACATGATAAACTTAAGGTGGGAAAGTAACAAACTGATAAGATTAGCTTGTATCCGCAAAATTCTTAGTACTAGAATTACTGAAATGTTGTTCGCCTTTAATTTCTTCACGTTGTATGCATTGACCATTTGCTTACTCACACTTTGGATTGGACATCATATTTTTACAAACAGTAAAAATGTTGTATTCAGTAAGTACTACTAAGCTGCCAGTTTTCTTTGTAGGATTCAAACTTTTCTAGCATAATCACGTAGTTGTGTTAAGGTTTCTAAGTGCCACTGTCTGTCATGTTTGCCTGATTCAACTGCATAACGTTGATTTTTAGATAGAATCTTTGCTGGTTTGAGGTGTTTTAACTTTGTTAAATAGTGGAATCATGCCGCCACCCATAGACACCCTATATGCGAGGGATGCCTAGTATTGTCACAATTACTATTTGGTCTCATAGTAAGGTCCCACATAGGGTTCTACATGGCGATGTCAGCAATGACTTAGACGATGGATGTAAGTGATGACATAATCAAGTTGAAAATATTTTGAATATTTTGTTCGAAATTTTAGGAATAGACATTTTCAGAATTCATTTTTTTCATCCTAAAATTTTGGGAGTGATCTTCACTCCAGATTTTCAATACTGATTAGAGGTTTTTGTTTTCCTTATTTTCTTTTATATATTAGAGTATTGTGACTACTTTTATTTTGTGAGAGTAAGACATCTTTAAGTCTATACTAGTTGCTATGAATATATATAATACTATTCGTGTATATAGGATTTGGAATTTTTTTCCTGTTCGGGGACAAATTCTGTTATGTATTTTGGTCTTGGTTTATGTATTTAAGTTTAGATTTGATGTACTTTGTACTATGTACTTGAGCTTAGATTGTTTGACACTAAGCCCGAAACACATTAAATCTAAACTTAAGTGCAAAAATAAACTAAATTGAAAGTACATAACGGGATTTGTTCCCAAACTCGAAAAAATCCAGTTAAGGACATATTTTGTTTACTTGTGGTCAGCTTAAGAAGGCTTACATCCAAGATTATGCTCTATGATCACACTAGCAAATGAATCATTACACACGAACGAATAGTACTATATTTGTGTGAATGTTAACTAGCATAACGTCCATCAAAGCTGTTGTCTTACAAGAAAACTATAAGGCGACTCAAATATCTAGAGAGAATCTTGAATATGAGATAGAATAAATTAAGTAACAGTGAATAATGAAAATCTAGAATGAAGGAATATGAACTGTCATGACATTTTTTTTTTTCAACTTTGGATGCATAGTATTTTGGATTATATATTCAATCTTCAATAGTAATTTGATTGTGTCATTACTTTCATCATTGAGTTAACTCTTGCATCGTCGCTTGTGGGTCCAATGATGTGGGATCTATAGTGAATGTTAAATGTGAGTAACAGCTTAGGAGTTTTCAACTTACCCATCACCAAATTATTTGTCTTGCACCATTTTTTTAAGTGATAGTATAACATGAGTGGGTATGTTTGATGTGATTATTGTTTTTATAGATTATTTTACGGTGGGGGCTTCAAAGAGGAACCAGTGTGTTACCTTGTAGTCTGATGAGTGAAAGGATAAGAAAGAATGTAGATATTTTCAGTTGGTCGGTATCGGACGAGGAGTGGAATCGGTTGAATCAGATCGAACCTCAGGTATGCTTGTTTGGAAATAGTCCTCTGAATAAGTTTTCAGAGAGTGCATTTGTGTTTGGAAGTGGTCCACTTCAGGCTGTTCATGAGATGGAAGATGATCTTGACTCCAATGTTGTGTAATATTATGTACTTTTAGTTTCATCATCATCATCATCATGTTATCTTCTTACATTTAAAGATATAATAGCTTTTGTATGCCAATTATTTTTGTGATTTGATTTTGTGAAGGCTCAAAACATACTTTATGTTTTCACTCCTAACCATTTTGCTATGATGTTTAAGTCCCAAAATAGAAAGAAAATAAATAAATATTAATGAAATAATTTTATTGTAGATATTATTTTTGGTTTGAGTGGATTGTAAATGTGCCAAAATAAAGTGTTACAACAACAACAAGAATAAATCATTTTCATTACTTTATTTTTGTAGACTTTTCCTCTTCGAGTAACTCATTATTTTGACTTAAATCTCTATATTGTTGATGAGAATATTTGTATTTGTGCAGATTAAATGTTAATTGATTGGTAAAAGTAACCGATTAAAATAAAATTTAAATTTAATACATATAAATATATTTTAAAACATAATAAATTAAATTAAGGTCGATTTTAAGGTATATGAGACTTAAAACAAAATTAAAATTTAGGGCTTTTATATAATTCAATTATTATCAACATGATAGTTGTAGTGTTTTAGTGTAATGATAAACTTTTCAAAAATTCATTACCATTACATCAAATAATATTTGTTAATTTTTTAATTTAATATTTTATTTATATACTAATAATTTCTCGTTTTACAATTTTAGAGCCCTGAGTATTTGGGGCTTGAGACGTACCCCTGAATCGCTCACTCAATCCTGAATTAAATACATATTCTATTTTTATTTATATAAAAAAATATAATCTAAAACATAAATAAACATTTCCTTATACTTATAATTTTTTTTTGTTTTGAATTTGTTATTTTTTATTTTATTTTGTTGTTGGAGACATAAAACAACACTAATTTATTTTATTTTATTGTTAGTTACGTGAAAAAAAATATTTTTGATAAATATTAAATAATTTAATATTAAAAAATAATCAATTCAAAATAATTGATACAATCAACATTTTTGCAGATTAGATTGAATTGAGTTATTATGCGGATCAAATTGGATCCAAAATATAAAATCCACACTAACTGCAAATCAGATACAGCGAAATAGTGTTTATTGAACCAGGTGAACACTCCTATTTCATAACACTAATGACACGTTTACTAAAGCGTAATCGTTATCGGAATAAATTAATGGGAGAAATGAAAGGGAATAAAATGTTATGAAATCAAAATAATTATTTTAAAATACAAAATTTGCAATACATGCATAGTATTATTACCTAATTAAAATTTTTATCTCGTTGATTGATGCTTGCCGTGAAAAAAAAGGGGCATAAGAAAATATGACAGTTAAATGAAGTTGGAGGTTGTCTGGTCGTGAAGATGAGAGTGGGAAATTAATCTCTCTCCACTAATCATTGCTTAATTTGACTCATCTAACAACACTCAAATCTCTCCCACTACTATCTCAAACGCTCACTATGCTCACTTTTCCATTTGATTTTTTTTTTTTTTATATAATTATCAAGTAAAATTCACAAATAATTACAATAATACATAAATAAAAATTTATTAGTATAGTCTCTATCAAATTTAAATTAATTTAACAAAATATAGAACACTATTTTTTTAGGAGAGAGTCTTGACAAGACAAGAAAATATAGAGTGATTCTACAATGCACTTCCTTAAAAAGGATGTACTGATACACTCTTAATTTATTTCGGCCTCGAGAAAATTCTTTTAGTCGAATTTTTTTTCATATTCATGTACGTTATAACTATTTAAAATAACCTACAAAATTTTGAGAAATTCCAAATAATTTACAATATAGAAAACAATGTTCAAACAGTCTATTTTACACGCATATAAAATAAAATAATCACGCGTGCAATACATTGTTTGAACGTAGTTTTCAGCGTGTTAAACTTTTCCAAATTTCTTAAAATTTTGCAGGATGTCTTAAATAACTATAAGGTACATGACCATGAGAAAAAATTTAACTAAAAAATTATTTCGGGCATTAAAACAGATAAGGGTACATCTGCATTGTAGAATTTCCTCTAAAATATATTACGTACATTAAGAGAACAAATGCTCAAAAATAAAGGAGTTAATTTTACTTTTTATATATTTATATAAAATGGAAAGTTTGTTTGTTTGTTTTTTTTTCTTAAAAAAGAATCAAAATAAATAAGTTATAGGAAGAAAAAACCTTTTAGAAATATCCCTTAAATAACACACGTTTTTTGGTTAAAAAAAAATAATAATAACACACGTTTAGACATTTTTTCCATTGACGTTCGGTTACTAAAAACAGTGCTTCTCTCTTCATATTCTCCTCTGGCCAACACCAATAACCATTCTACGCCGCTTTACTATTTTTCATCTCTTCAAAGGTAACTTTTCATTTCTTTCTTTACAAGCTTTTATTTTATATATATATTATTATGAATATTTTTAAAATTGTAGTATTACTCATCTTAGATTCCTAGTCCCTTTGAAGTACTTTTCTCAAGCTGAGATACAATTTGATCATTAAAAATGTGAACTTTACTACTACCACTTTTTCATTTTTTTTTAACTGAATATCATGATTAAATAACTTAATAGGAAAAATGAAAACTTTAGGTACAGTGAATTATTTCAATGATTTTGGTTTTCTTGTTTTGACAATTTTTTTTTTACTATTGTTAATTGAAAAAAAAGGTGAATTAATTTTGTTTTCTTGGTTTGAAAAATAAAAGAAGAAAAAAATCAATTTTTATATATGCATAATGCATTACAATGTGAAAAAAATCAAATGAAATGAAATGAAAGATCAAAGAAATCATTTTTGTAATTGTTGAGAAAAGTACAAGACTCAAAACCAGCAAGAACCAAATCAAATACAGACCTGAATTGGTGAGCCACTTTTTTGACATGTTTACTGAATATATGTATATGGTGCATATTTGGTTGCAGAACAAGAAAGAAGCATCAGATATGGGTGTTTACTTGGATCACTATGCCATTCTTGGGTTACCAACTGGCAAGGAAGGTGCTAAGCTCACAGTGGAAGAGATAAGAAAGGCATATAAAACAATGGCCATGTTGTTGCACCCTGATAAAAATCGATATGATTCGAAAGCCACTGCTAAATTCCAGAGGCTTCAGTCTTCATATGATATACTCATGAATGACAAGACCAGACAACTTTTTGATGAGCAGCTATGCAGACATTTTGATGCCAAGAGACGGAAGATGGATTCTGATTTTGCTAGAGTTAGTGATTTTCATGTCATGACTTGTTGTGTTTTTCAGTTTTATTGATAACCTTAATATTAATGGTGCAATTCTTAGTATAAGGAAGAAGAAGCAAAAGCAGAAGCAGAAGCAAGAGCAAGAGCAGAAGCTAAAGCTAGAGAAGAAGCGAGAGCAAGAGCTGAAGCAAAAGCTAGAGAAGAATTAAGAGCAAGAGCTGAAGCAAAAGCGAGAGAAGAAGCAAGACTAGCAACGAAAACAAGAGAAGAAGTGATAATAGCAGCAAATGCATTACTAACAGCAGTAGCAAAAGCAAAAGAAGCAGCCATAGCCAAATCACATAGTTCCAAAGTTTCTCTTTACCTTCAGCTTGAGATTCTGGTTCTTCAGTTCTTGCTTTTCCTTCATAGTTATTATTAGTATTTTTTTTTTCAGAATATTTCATTGTTATTTTTCAAACTTAATTAAAATGATGTACTCCACAATTATCACAATTTCTTAGAAATTAAATTACATGCCATTATTCAATCCATTATCTATACATGGTACATGTTGCTTTACAATTGGAATGTAATATATGGTATGTGAGTTTGGTGAAATTGAAAATTCATATCATTACCATGTAGGGCCTTTCCATATAAGTGATAATATACAATGAGTGGGTATGTTTGATGTGATTATTAGTTTTCATAGATTATTTTAAGGTAGGGGCTTCAAAGAGGAACAAGTGTAACCGGTTGAACCAGATCGAAGCCGCACCAAATATTTTGAGGCCTTGTGCAAAAAATTAAAATTGAGGTTTTTGTAAAAAAAAAATTATGTACATTAAGACTACCATTACTAGCTTTTTATTTCTAGCTTTGTAGAATGACCCAAGCTGCCCAAAGCTTAGGCCGGCCAGGTATGCTTGTTCGGAAATAGCCTTTGAAGTGTTCTAGGTTGTGCATGAGATGGAAGATGATATTAACTCCGTGTAATATATAGTTTTAGTTTCATCATCATCATGTTGTCTTCTTACATTGGAAGATGTAATAATTGTATTATTTTAATTCATTAATTAATTGTAGTGACATTTTTGCCATGTTCGGAGGGTTAATATTTGATATGTGGAAATTGATCCTCTAAACTATCTTATTATCCAACTCATTTAAACCAACTAACTTAACTAACTTTCGGTTATGTTAGTTAGTTAGTTGGTGCTATCCTTGTTTGAGTTGGGGCCTATATATAAGTCTAGTGTAACGCCCTAAATAATTAGGCACGCTACTCAAAAATACTTATGAAACCCTAATCCCCTAATCGGGATTACTAATTAAAATAGCGCAGAATTTAAACTTTTTATATTAAACAGACTGAAAATAAACTTGTAATATATTTAACTTTTCAAAATAGTTGGGATCCCAAAAATATTTACAAACTTAGTACAAGTTCGTTCTTACTAGCCGACCTAAGCGGCAAAACCGAATACAAAAGTCAACACTGTTAGACCCATAACCCGCTTGGTCTGAAGTGGCGTGAACATGTACATTCTTCGTCCTGCTCCTGAAACTCATGGTTGATCAGCCACTGACTTACCCTTTCCTGCACAGTAGAGCACCCGTGAGCCAAGCCCAGCAAGACAGTATAATTCATAATAAATATAATATGCTCATTTACATATGTCTGTATAGCACAGACCTAATCACTATATCAACATGCCCATTTATGTCTACGTGGCGTAGACCTATGTGTTGCGCTCACACATCTAATTAAATCTACGTGACGTAGAACCACGTGTTGCTCTCACACGTCTAAATACATTAAGGCCTCAGAAGTGGTTCATCTCGGTTATGTGTACCGAGTCCAACCTGATTATGCCTTGAGCGCATAATCCTTAAATTTCATTTCAATTAACATACATGGTATTTATACACATATTCCACTAGGGTTATAACCCTAGGCTAACAAACCGTTCCTATTAAGGTAATAACCCTAATCCCGGTTACAATAACTCACATATATCATATTCAACATAGGCGCCACTGCGCATACTCTACGTGCAAACTACTGTCTTACCTGTTGTCCAGCTATAGAAGGAGATTCCAAATCCCCGGGTGCTCCTGATCAGGTGCCGGTAATCCTAGTCACACAAATTCGGGATAATTCATACTTAGGGTTAACCCCTGACTTTTAACTCAATAAAATTCAAGCATGGCATTTACAATACAGATAATCACATAGAGCTCGAAAAGAGCTTTCCAACGGTATAAAGAACGTCCCAAACGGAGTCCCGAGTAAAAAGTTATGGCCAAAACAAAATCAGGAAAAAGATGGCTCACTGCCAGGTTTTATGGCCGCGGCGACCATAGATGCGTCGGGCCACTGGGTTCGAAAAACCCAGAAAACCAGATTTTAAGGTCTAAACATGCCCACTTTTCCATATAATCGAACCTCAACCAAAACAGAGGATAAAAACACAAAATTCATGCATAAATCCACAACCAAAATCAGATTTAACCATATACAACTTTCAAGCTCCAAACTTGACCTAAAAATCATGCTCAAATCCACAACATTCAAGCTTTCAAGCTTGAGCTTAACTTCAGCCTACCCAAACAATTTCAGCAACAACTAATCACACACATTTTGAATTTAAGGTAAAGAGGAACCCTAAAATCCCATTTATAGCTCAAGTAATCACCACATCAAAGTTTCAAGCATAGACATACTCAAATTCATCAAAATTAGCTATAAATCCTCATACATGCATAACAAGCTTATCAAATTAATTCATGCTCATCTCAAAAGAATTTTCAGCAAGCAAATCAATTAAAACTCAGTAAAGAATCTACCTCACTTCCAATTCCAAGCCAATTCAAGAAATTCCAAGTTTCAAGCCCAAAATCCCAAGCTTTTCCTCAATTTCCAAGTTGCAAAAATTCAATATAGTAAGAGAGGGAGAGGGTTCGGGTGAGAGAAATGAGAAACCAGAAATAAATTCATTTTCCCAAAAAAAAATCCAATTAATCCAATGTAAATCATTTATGGTCAAATGACCATTTTGCCCCTAAGGCTATAAAACCAACATATTCATTTTCAAGGGCATAAATGCCAAATCACACTCAAATATTGCCAAATAAATTCCAGATTATCACATGTCAAATAAAATGTCAAATAATCAATTCAATTTACATTTCGGGCCCGAACCCGGTTCGGCCCGAAATTCCCGGGTGTGACTATACCGTGCTAACCTGTCAGAACACACCTGAAAAGACAACACATGCATACTATATAATAATATAGTTCTATTAAGCACGTAATTAAATTAATCTCAACAATTTACCCTTCTCGGGTCATAATTACCAAAATGCCCCTGGCTCACCAACGGGGTCTTTAACATGTTAAATTCATATAATTTCACATATGTTGAACTATATAATAATAATTCCTCAATTAACTCATAATTATCTAGTTAGGGTTTTGCTAATCCTTTTCTTAATCCCGGGTATTACAATTACCCCCTCCTTATAGAAATTTCGTCCCGAAATTTACCTGAACAACTCCGGATATTTCTGCTGCATATCCGTCTCGAGCTCCCAGGTTGCCTCTTCTACTTTACTGTTCCTCCACAGTACTTTCACCAGTGCCACAGTCTTGCTTCTCAAGACTTTCTCTCTTCTATCAAGTATCTGCACTGGTTGTTCCTCGTATGACAAATCCGACTGAAGTTCTAACGCTTCATAACTCAGGACATGGGACGAGTCCGAGACATACTTCCGAAGCATTGAAACATGGAACACATTATGTACAACTGTGCACGGGGGCATAGCCAACCTGTACGCTACTTGCCCTATCCTCTCAAGGATTTCGAAAGGTCCAATGAACCTCGGGCTAAGCTTTCCTTTCTTCCCAAAGCGCTTTACGCCTTTCATCGGAGATATTCGGAGAAATACCATGTCCCCGACCTGAAAATCAATATCTCGACGCTTTGGATCGGCATAACTCTTTTGCCTACTCTGAGCCGCGAGCATTCGCGCTCTAATTTTGTCAACTGCCTCACTTGTTTTTTGAACAGCTTCGGGACCCAAGAACTTTCTTTCACCTACTTCATCCCAGTGAATAGGTGATCTACATTTTCTTCCATATAAAAGTTCATAAGGAGCCATCCCGATTGTTGCCTGATAGCTGTTATTATAAGAAAACTCGATCAGGGGAAGGTACTTTACCCATGATCCTTCAAAGTCAAGCACACATGCCCGTAGCATGTCCTCTAAAATCTGAATGGTCCTCTCGGATTGTCCGTCCGTCTGAGGATGAAAAGCTGTGCTGAACTTTAACTGAGTTCCCATAGCTCGATGCAAACTTTCCCAGAATCTTGATGTAAACTTCGGATCTCTATCTGACACAATGGACTTTTGGACACCATGCAGACGAACAATTTCTCTAACATATAACTCAGCGTACTGATCAATGGAGAAATTCGTCCGAACATGTAAGAAGTGAGCAGACTTTGTAAACCTGTCCACAATGACCCACACAGAGTCAAATTGTCCCGTGGTTCTAGGCATACCTACCACGAAGTCCATAGCTATATCTTCCCATTTCCATTCTGGTATTTTCAGCGGCTGCAGCAACCCTGCAGGTCGCTGGTGTTCAGCTTTTACTTGCTGACACGTAAGGCACTTTGCAACATACTCAGCGATGTCATTCTTCATGCTTGGCCACCAAAACATGGCTTTCAGGTCTTGGTACATCTTTGTCGACCCTGGATGAACTGAATAAGGAGTCGTGTGAGACTCATCCATGATCTCTTTCTTGATGTTCTCATCCATAGGCACACAAACTCGATTCCCAAATCTCAACATTCCCGTTTCATCTACTGAAAAATCACTAGCCTTCCCAGCCGAAACCCTAGCTCGGGTTTTTATCAATTCTGAATCTTGCTTTTGTGCTTCTTTAATTCTCTCTAGAAGAGTGGATTGTAGGGTAATATTAGCCAATTGCCCCACGACCAACTCAATCTGAGCTCGAGTCATTTCAGTTGCTAGCTGTTGAGGGATTTGCTTCATAGAATTCAATTGACTCTGACCTTTTCTACTCAGGGCATCAGCAACTACGTTAGCTTTACCAGGGTGATAAAGAATCTCACAATCATAATCTTTCACCAATTCTAGCCAACGCCTCTGTCTCATATTCAAGTCTTTCTGGGTGAAGAAATATTTCAGACTTTTATGATCAGTGTATGTCTCACATTTCTCGCCATAAAGGTAATGCCGCCAAATCTTTAGCGCAAATACCACCGCTGCGAGTTCTAAATCATGAGTAGGGTACCTCTGCTCGTACTCCTTTAACTGCCGAGAAGCATACGCTATTACCCTCCCAGCCTGCATAAGCACACAGCCGAGACCCTGTCTCGAGGCATCACAATATACTACAAACTTTTCCTTATCTGAAGGAAGAGTTAGTACAGGAGCGGTAATCAAGCGTTGCTTTAACTCCAAGAAACTTTTCTCACACCGATCAGTCCAAACAAATTTCTGATTCTTCCGGGTCAGCTCCGTTAAGGGCACAACAATCTTTGAAAAACCTTCAACGAACCGACGGTAATAACCAGCCAAACCCAGAAAACTTCTAACCTCTGTAGCGGATTTCGGTGCTGGCCAATCCCGAACAGCTTCAATTTTGGCCGGATCCACCATGATCCCATCTTTATCCACTATGTGCCCCAGAAATGAGACACGTGATAACCAGAATTCACACTTTTTGAACTTAGCATAAAGCTTGTGATCCCGTAACCTTTGCAAAACCGCTTTGAGATGTAACTCATGCTCTTCTTCAGTCTCAGAGTACACCAAAATGTCATCAATAAATACAATCACGAACCTATCCAGATAATCTTTAAACACCCGGTTCATTAAATCCATGAATGCCGCCGAGGCATTAGTGAGTCCAAAAGACATCACCAGAAATTCATAGTGTCCATACCGAGTACGGAACGCAGTTTTCGGGATATCTTCCTCTCGAATTCTCAGCTGATGATAGCCTGAGCGAAGATCGATCTTGGAAAAGACCGTCTTCCCCTTCAGTTGATCAAACAGATCATCTATCCGAGGTAAAGGATACTTGTTCTTAATGGTAAGCTTGTTCAACTCCCGGTAGTCAATACACATTCGCAGGGTTCTGTCTTTCTTCTTCACAAACAAAACCGGAGCACCCCAAGGTGAGTAACTTGGTCTGATGAATCCCAGATTCAGTAACTCTTGCAATTGTATCTTCAATTCCTTCAACTCGGCTGGAGCCATACGGTACGGTGCCTTAGACACTGGATCCACTCCCGGAGCCAGTTCAATAACAAATTCAATTTCCCGAACAGGTGGCAATCTCGGCAAATCTTCTGGAAAGACATCAAGGAACTCACATACCAATTTCGTATTCTCAGGCCCTGATGTCACAGGTTGGCTAGTGTCCACTGTAGTGACTATGAACCCTAGACAAACTCTACCCATCAGGTCTTTAGCTTTCAACAACGATATTCTCGGTATGCGCGCCCCCTGAACTTTACCCACGAACACCGCTGGGTTAGCACTCTCGGGCTCAAACACTACCATCTTCCGTTTACAATCAATCATTGCTCCATACTTAGACAGAAAATCCATTCCCAGGATTATGTCAAAATCAGATAATTGCAGTTCAATTAGATTGGCGGTCAATTCACAACTGTCAATCCAAAAAGACAAGGACCGAATCCACCTTGTGGATACTATCAGGTCTCCCGAAGGTAACAGGGTTCCAAACCCCGAAGCATAAATATCACATGGCTTATGTAAACTTTCTATCACCCTACTCGATACATATGAATGAGTAGCTCCCGAATCAAATAATACAGCATAAGCACAACCATTAATAGATAACTGACCTGCCACAACTGACGGACTAGCATCAGCATCTGCCTGAGTTATAGTGAAAAGTCGCCCCGGGTTCTGAGCAACATTCTTCTTAGGCTCTTCTTTCTTGGCTTGGGGACAATCTCTGATAAAGTGGCCCACCATGCCACACTGGAAACATGCCTTGGCTCGGCACTCACCAGGATGATGCTTCTTGCATTTAGGACATTCTGGATATGATCGAAATGAGGACCCGCGGCCCTGACGGCCACCTCTGTTTCCCCAAAATTTTCTATTTCCCCCTGACGCTCTAGAAGCCTCAGCCTTCCGCTTGTGCTCAGGGTTGCTACTGTCGATCCCCTTACTGACGTTACCACCAGCAGGAGGGTTTGATGCCATGGCGGCATCCTTTGCAGCCTGCTCCTTCATTACCTGCTGCTCGGCCTCTTCAGCAATTAAGGCCAAGTCTACCACTCTCTTATACAGAGTGTCATGGGATGTGGTAATTTTCAAGTCTCGACTGATTGTAGCATTCAGTCCTCGAACATGCTCGCTTTACGAGTGAAATCTGTAGGCACCAGATCACCAGCAAATTTAGATAACCGATCGAATTCTAGAGTATACTCGGCCACAGACATTTTCCCCTGAGTCAACTTCACAAAATCTTCTTGGTGTGAAGTCCTTACAACCACATTATAGAACTTTTCCTCAAAAAGTTTCTTAAATTCATCCCATGTCATCACACTGACATCCCGGGTTTGATTCACTATGTCCCACCAGACCCGGGCATGATCTTGAAACATAAAGGCCGCACAATTTACTCTCTCAGTTCCCGTCACCCCCATATTATCGAGGATACGGGTAACAGTGCTCATCCATTGATCAGCCTTAATAATATCAATACCTCCCAGAAAAACTGGAGGTTGCAGCTTCACAAACCGCTCGAACACAGAGTCCCGGTGCGGCATAACATACCCTTGGTTACCCACCACTGGCACAGGAGCTGGTGGTAACCCTTGATTAGCTGGGACAGCTTGTTGCCTCAAACGTTGCAACTCTTCTTCTTGACGAAGTATGACACTCCGCATTTCATGAAACATCTGCTGCCAGTCAGCAGGAGGATTAGCATTAACAGCCTCCGCATTATCCCCTGGATTTTGCGGAGGTGGAGGCGGTGCTGGTGGATCGGTTCGGGTAGCCCCGGGCTCTACTTGCTCGCCCTGTGGTCTGGATGATTGCGGAGGGTCCATTACTAGTACCCCTGTAATCAACAACCCCAGCGAGTTAAGCACCGATACCACACTTACGCACTTATTGCCTTAAACCCTAACTCATCTATTTACCTCATACATATTTACATAAACAATTAGCATTTATAGCATGGCATCACATAACACATACATACTCTAGATGCTTGTATACTGCCTAAAATGGAAAGCGGTAAACAGATGATCACACATACAGTCAAGTATTTACTCTCAATACTTACTGCACCATGAGTCGAGCTTATCTCTGACGACGAATGTACATGTTCGACCGGTCTACAGGAAGTTTAAAAACATTGGCGCTCTGATACCAAATTGTAACGCCCTAAATAATTAGGCACGCTACTCAAAAATACTTATGAAACCCTAATCCCCTAATCGAGATTACTGATTAAAATAGCGCAAAATTTAAACTTTTATATTAAACAGACTGAAAATAAACTTGTAATATATTTAACTTTTCAAAATAGTTGGGATCCCAAAAATATTTACAAACTTAGTACAAGTTCGTTCTTACTAGCCGACCTAAGCGGCAAAACCGAATACAAAAGTCAACACTGTTAGACCCATAACCCGCTTGGTCTGAAGTGGCGTGAACATGTACATTCTTCGTCCTGCTCCTGAAACTCATGGTTGATCAGCCACTGACTTACCCTTTCCTGCACAGTAGAGCACCCGTGAGCCAAGCCCAGCAAGACAGTATAATTCATAATAAATATAATATGCTCATTTACATATGTCTGTATAGCACAGACCTAATCACTATATCAACATGCCCATTTATGTCTACGTGGCGTAGACCTATGTGTTGCGCTCACACATCTAATTAAATCTACGTGACGTAGAACCACGTGTTGCTCTCACACGTCTAAATACATTAAGGCCTCAGAAGTGGTTCATCTCGGTTATGTGTACCGAGTCCAACCTGATTATGCCTTGAGCGCATAATCCTTAAATTTCATTTCAATTAACATACATGGTATTTATACACATATTCCACTAGGGTTATAACCCTAGGCTAACAAACCGTTCCTATTAAGGTAATAACCCTAATCCCGGTTACCATAACTCACATATATCATATTCAACATAGGCGCCACTGCACATACTCTACGTGCAAACTACTGTCTTACCTGTTGTCCAGCTATAGAAGGAGATTCCAAATCCCCGGGTGCTCCTGATCAGGTGCCGGTAATCCTAGTCACACAAATTCGGGATAATTCATACTTAGGGTTAACCCCTGACTTTTAACTCAATAAAATTCAAGCATGGCATTTACAATACAGATAATCACATAGAGCTCGAAAAGAGCTTTCCAACGGTATAAAGAACGTCCCAAACGGAGTCCCGAGTCAAAAGTTATGGCCAAAACAAAATCAGGAAAAAGATGGCTCACTGCCAGGTTTTATGGCCGCGGCGACCATAGATCTGGCCGCGGCCACTGGGTTCGAAAAACCCAGAAAACCAGATTTTAAGGTCTAAACATGCCCACTTTTCCATATAATCGAACCTCAACCAAAACAGAGGATAAAAACACAAAATTCATGCATAAATCCACAACCAAAATCAGATTTAACCATATACAACTTTCAAGCTCCAAACTTGACCTAAAAATCATGCTCAAATCCACAACATTCAAGCTTTCAAGCTTGAGCTTAACTTCAGCCTACCCAAACAATTTCAGCAACAACTAATCACACACATTTTGAATTTAAGGTAAAGAGGAACCCTAAAATCCCATTTATAGCTCAAGTAATCACCACATCAAAGTTTCAAGCATAGACATACTCAAATTCATCAAAATTAGCTATAAATCCTCATACATGCATAACAAGCTTATCAAATTAATTCATGCTCATCTCAAAAGAATTTTCACCAAGCAAATCAATTAAAACTCAGTAAAGAATCTACCTCACTTCCAATTCCAAGCCAATTCAAGAAATTCCAAGTTTCAAGCCCAAAATCCCAAGCTTTTCCTCAATTTCCAAGTTGGAAAAATTCAATATAGTAAGAGAGGGAGAGGGTTCGGGTGAGAGAAATGAGAAACCAGAAATAAATTCATTTTCCCAAAAAAAATCCAATTAATCCAATGTAAATCATTTATGGTCAAATGACCATTTTGCCCCTAAGGCTATAAAACCAACATATTCATTTTCAAGGGCATAAATGCCAAATCACACTCAAATATTGCCAAATAAATTCCAGATTATCACATGTCAAATAAAATGCCAAATAATCAATTCAATTTACATTTCGGGCCCGAACCCGGTTCGGCCCGAAATTCCCGGGTGTGACTATACCGTGCTAACCTGTCAGAACACACCTGAAAAGACAACACATGCATACTATATAATAATATAGTTCTATTAAGCACGTAATTAAATTAATCTCAACAATTTACCCTTCTCGGGTCATAATTACCAAAATGCCCCTGACTCACCAACGGGGTCTTTAACATGTTAAATTCATATAATTTCACATATGTTGAACTATATAATAATAATAATTCCTCAATTAACTCATAATTATCTAGTTAGGGTTTTGCTAATCCTTTTCTTAATCCCGAGTATTACATCTAGTCTTTTCATTTGAAAGGAGAACAAAAGGAAGAAGAGAGAGGATTATATTAGTGCAAGTGAGAGTTTTTTGGGTTTTATGCCCTAAATAAAACTCATTTCAATATAATCAGATTTACTTATTAATATAGATCAGAAATAACATTTAATGTTGCATGGTTCACATGATTTATTTCATGATTATATGTACATAATGTATAAAGTCATCTGAAACCCTTTTCACATACTTGATCCTGTTTATTGTGCCGTCAACACATTGAAAAGTAAACATGACTATGTGAATAAAGTTTCCTAGATTTATCAGACATAGGGTTTTACTGATATGATAATCTACAACAGAGTTTACTTGCATTTGGAGAAGTGCTATGTTCTTTCCAGAAAATTGGTTAAAGTAAAGCTCAGGTTGGATGCATGGAGTATGCATCGAAAGGGACCGATATTGAACTTTGACTTAGATTATTAAACTTACCGTAATATCTATTCAAGTCAATATCGCCTAGTTGATCCTAGATCAAATGATCTTAATCCTGATATGATTAGGCTCAATCTGGAAAGGCTATTCGTATTCTTTGATTTGTTAGTTAAGCCTACTTTTAGGTCAGGGTGATACGTACATTTTGGGAACACGGTAGTGCAATTGAGTGGGAGCGCTAACATAAACATGGAATCTATAGCTTCTATCTGGCGAATAGTAAGCAAAGGATGATCTCCTTCGAGCTTGACCAAACGAACATAAATGGTGGAGTACTCATTTCACATAAGCTGAAATATCATTTCTACAGGGTCAAGTGTTTTAAGGAATAAATACATTGTAGGGTGTAACGGTAATTTAGTCTCTTTACAGTGTAGATCATTCATATAGAGGATCAGTGATCAAATTAGGATTATAACAATGTATAACTAATGATGTGTCTATATGGTGGAACATATAGAGCATTCTATATAACTAAGAGTGCAATTCTAAGTTCTATGCGTGGATTCAACGAAGAATTAATAAGTTAGTGAATTTTAGTGCTAAATTCTTGATCTACTTATTGGAAGCTCGGTTATATAGACCCATGGTCCCCGCACTAGTTGAGATAATATTACTTGTAAGACTTATATAATTGGTTTTGATTAATCAATTATAATTCTCAAATTAGACTATGTCTATTTGTGAAATTTTTACTAAGTAAGGGCGAAATTGTAAAGAAAGAGTTTTAGGGGCATATTTGTTAATTATGATACTTTGTATGGTTCAATTAATAAATATGATAAATGACAATATTATTTAATAATTATTTATAGTTATTAAATAGTTAGAATTGACATTTAAATGGTTGAATTAGAAAATTGGCGTTTTTGAGAAAATCAGATGCAGAATAGGTAAAGCTGCAAAATTGCAAAAAGTGAGGCCGAAATCCACTAGTATAGGGCTGGCCACTTTTGTAGGAAATTTAAACTTTTTTTTTCATTATTTAATGCCAAATAATTCAAACCTAACCCTAGTGGAATGCTATAAATAGATAGTGAAGGCTTCAGGAAATTTACACTTAAATTTCTACACTTCTGATTCAGAAAAACCTGAGCCTTCTCTCTCCCTATCTTTGGCCGAACCAACTCTCTCTCTCTTCCTCATTGAGATTTCGAAATTCTTAGTGTATGAGTAGTGCCCACACACAGCAAGTGATACCTCAATCATAGTGAGGAAGATCGTGAAGAAAGACTTTCAGCAAGATGGAGGTTTCAACATCAAAGATTCAGAGAAAGAGATCCAGGTTCAGATATTGATAATGCTCTGCTACAGAAAGGAATCAAGGGCTAGATATCTGAACGGAATGAGTCATATTATTCCGCTGCACCCAATGTAAGGTTTCTTAAACTTTATATGTGTTTATTTCATCGTTTTAGAAAGTTCATATTTAGGGTGTTAATCAACATACTTGTGAGTAGATCTAAGATCATGGTAAAATAATTTCCAATATATTACACTATCATAATGTACTTGTCCAATACAGTGAGAAGGAAGGTTCAGAATATGAAGACAACTCGAGAACTATGGAGCAAGCTTGAAGAGATTTACATGAAACCCTCTCTAACTAACAAGATTAATTTGTTAGAATCCTTATATGGTTTTAAAATGTCTTCTCATTTATCTTTAGATGATAACCTTGATGTATTTAACCAAATCATTATAGGATTGGCTAACTTGAAGCACACTGTTGATGAAGAAAGCCAAGCTGTCATTCTTCTCAGATCTTTGCCACCTGCATACCAAGAATTAAAGGCCGTGATCAAGTATGGAAGAGATACTCTCACCCTTGATGATGTTCTTGGAGCCTTGAAGTCCAAAGAACAAGAAATGTCCATGGAGAAAGACAATGTCAAGGATGAAGCTTACCTGGCCAGAGGAAGAGACAACAACAGAGGCAGAGATCACTACAGAAAGGATCATTTCAAAGGCCAACATAGATCCCAATCAAGAGGAAAATACCATAAGGACAGAAAATGTTATTTTTGTGGGAAAGTAGGTCACATTAAGAGGTTTTGCATTGAGTTCAAGAACAAACTCAAAGAAGACAGAGAAAAGAAGCATGATTCTGCTTCTAATGTTGAAGAATCAGATCGTTGCTCATCTGATGGTGACTTGTATATGGTTTCAGATCAAAGAATCACAAATGAATGTATTCTTGATTCTGGATGCACATATCATATGTGTCCTATTCTTGAAAATTTTATTGACTATAGGAAAGTAAATTCTGGTACTGTACTAATGGGAAATGACAATTCTTGCAGGGTAATTGGCATTGGAAAGGTTGCTATGAGGCACTTTGATGGTACTGTTCGAATGCTACATGAAATAAGGCATATACCAGAACTTAGAAGGAACTTGATATCACTTGGTACTCTTGAGGATGAAGGCTACAGTTACAAGTCTAACAATGGTCAGATGAGAATTGCAAAGGGGTCTCTTACCATCATGAAAGGTGAAAAGAAGAATGGTTTGTACATTCTGCAAGGAGAAACAGTAATGGCTTGTGAAGCTAGTGTTGTGCAACACCAAGAAACTGAGATGGAACTGTGGCATAAAAGGATGGGTCACATGAGTGAGCAAGGGATCAAAGAACTGACCAAGCAAGGGCTCTTAGGCAATTTCAAACTGAACTCATTACCTTTCTGTGAAGCATGTTTGTTGGGAAAGCATCACAGACTGAAATTCATGGCTGGCCATCATTGTTCTAAAAGACCATTAGAATATGTTCATGCTGATTTATGGGGTTCTCACAAGGTTGGAACTCACTCAGGTAAACACTATTTCTTGTCCATTGTAGATGATTTCAGTAGACATGTATGGGTTTATTTACTCAAAACCAAAAATGAATGTCTAGAGAAATTCAGAGAATGGAAAATTGAAGTGGAAAATCAGTATGAAAGGAAATTGAAAGTGCTTAGGACAGATAATGGTTTAGAGTTCATTAATACTGAATTTGGCTTGTTGTGTTCGGAATTTGGAATTGTTAGGCATAGAACTGTTAAGCACACCCCTCAGCAAAATGGTGTTGCTGAGAGGATGAATAGAACCTTGTTGAACAAGGTTAGGTGCTTGTTGATTAGTTCTGGTTTAGGTAAAATCTATTGGGGAGAGGCTTTGATCACTGCATGTTATTTGATTAATAGGAGTCCCAGTAGAGTGATTGATTTAAAAACTCCCTATGAAAAATTGCATGGCACTACACCTAAACTGAATCACTTGAAAATATTTGGCTGCACTGCATATGCACACCAGAAACTTGACAAATTGGAACTTAGGGCTATTAAATGTTTCTTTCTTGGATATCCTAAGGGTGTTAAAGGATATAGACTATGTCATGTTGAAAATGGAAAACCTAAGATTATCATATCTAGGGATGTAGTCTTTAATGAGCATGATTTCATGCACTTGACAGCCAAGGAAGGCAAAGGTTCTGATGTTGCAGGTACTAACAGGGATGACCTTGCTGAGTTGGAGATCAACACTGAAAAGATTGAAGTCTCCATTGATTTACCCCACACACCAGAAGCAAGGACATCTCTTGAGGTGGAAATACAGGGTGCAAACACAATTGAGGCTGGTACAGATACAGCTGAGGTGGAAACCAGTCAAGATGATCAACTAGATTTGACCAACTATCAATTGGCTAGAGACAGGTCAAGAAGAGAAATTAGACCTCCCAATAGGTATGCTGAAGCTGATTTGATAGCCTATGCCCTGGCTGTGATACAATCTGAGAGTGAACCTGAACCAACTACCTATGAAGAAGCAATTGCATGCAAATCAAAGAAGAAATGGCTAGCTGCAATGGGAGAAGAGATGCATTCCTTGAAGAAGAGTAGAACTTGGATTATGGTGCCAAGACCAAAAGACAAGAAATTTGTCTCCTGCAGATGGTTGTTCAAAGAAAAAGAAGGAATGTTAGAGGGTAAACCACCTAGATATAAAACTAGATTGGTAGCTAAGGGATTCACACAGGTTGAGGGAATTGATTACACAGATATCTTCTCACCTGTTGTGAAGTACAAAACCATTAGAATGATGTTAGCCATTGCTGCACACAATGACTTGGAAGTTGAGCAGTTGGATGTCAAAACTGCCTTCTTAAATGGTTTTCTGGATGAAGAGATATTCATGGAACAACCACCTGGTTTTCAGGTGGAAAATGGCAAAACTGATCTGGTTTGCCTGCTTAAAAGGTCATTGTATGGGTTGAAACAGTCACCTAGACAATGGAATCAAAGGTTTAACCAGTTTGTTCAGAGTATTGGTTTTTCAAGGTCAAAATTTGACTCTTGTCTTTACTACAAGGAACTAGGAACACCTAAGGTTGTGTACCTATTACTATATGTTGATGATATGATGATCATCAGCAAAGACAAGGCTGAAATACAAGTCATTAAGAACAAACTCAACTCTGAATTTGAAATGAAGGACTTGGGAGCAGTCAAGAAAATTTTGGGGATTGAAGTCATGAGGAACAAGCAAGAAGGAAAGATGGTGCTAACTCAAAGAAGCTACATTGAGAAGGTGATCAAGAAGTTTAACTTAGATTCATCTAAGGCCACTGCAGTTCCACTTGCAGGGCACTTCAAGTTGTCTAATGAGTACTGCCCTAAAACTGAAACTGAAAGGGAAAATATGAGAGGTGTACCATATGCTATGGCTGTTGGATGTCTAATGTATATCATGGTCAGTACTAGACCTGATATAGCACATGCTCTAAGTGTTTTGAGTAGGTTTATGGCAAACCCTGGGTTAGAGCATTGGAATGCTGTAAAGTGGCTGATTAGATACTTGAAAGGGACAATCAAGTATGGTCTGATCTATCAGAAAGACACATCTGATGTGAGGTTAGAAGGCTATGTTGATGCAGATTATGCATCAAACAGGGACAATCGAAGATCTACCACTGCTTATGTGTTCTTGGTTAACAAAAGCTGCATATGTTGGAAATCACAACAACAACCAGTGGTGGCACTGTCAACTACTGAATCAGAATTCATGGCCACCACTGAAGCATTCAAGGAAGCTATATGGTTACAAGGAATACTGCAAGAGCTGCTACTGCTCAAAGATAAAGGGACAGTCTATTCGGATAGTCTGTCATCTATTCACTTGTGCAAGAATCCTGTATACCATGAGAAAAGCAAGCACATTGACATTAGATTGTATTAGATTAGAGAGAAGATTGAGGACAGGGTTCTGGAATTGGAAAAGGTGCACACAAGTGACAACCCTGCTGACATGGGAACAAAGGTTCTTACTTTCAGTAAACTGATGCATTGTCTCAGTTTGCTAAACATTGGTTCTTGCTGAACATTTCGAGATATCACATCATCAAGACTTCAGTGAAAAGACTCTGATAAATTGCTTTAGAGAATCAAGGTGGAAATTTGTTGAAATTGATCCCCTAAACCATCTTATTATCCAACTCATTTAAACCAACTAACTTAACTAACTTTCGGTTATGTTAGTTAGTTAGTTGGTGCTATCCTTGTTTGAGTTGGGGCCTATATATAAGTCTAGTCTTTTCATTTTAAAGGAGAACAGAAGGAAGAAGAGAGAGGATTGTAGAGAGTTTCTTAGGGTTCTAAGCTGAGAGTTCTGTTCTTGAAGAGGGTCAAGAACAAGGGGTGTACTCGGGTTGATAGAGAGAAAACTGTGACTGTTTTCTCTGGTGTGTGTCGAGTACCATCTGAGCTGTGATTGCTCTGGTTATTGTAATTGTATTCCTACTCTCTCATTCACATATAAATGAAGTTTTGGTGATGTTTCTCAGCTGGAGTATGGCCAGGGATCATGTTGATCTCTAGGACCGGAACTAGGATAAATTCTTGTGTTGTTCTTTGTTTAATTTCTGTTTCTTGATTCATTATGTTGTTAATTGGTTTGTGTTCATTATTGCTGTCAAAGTTGTGAGTTTATTGTAGATTTTATGATTGAATCCTCAATGTTATTTCCGCTAGAATTACAACATGATATCATACATTAATTTTAGTTAGCTGCTCTAAATGTATTTATAGATTATTAGAACATATGTACAAAACTCTGTTTTTCATATCTCTTTATTTTTAATGGAAGCAAGTTCCACCAATGTGGGAGTAGGACGTTAGCTGCAGTAGCATCAGTTGGCCTTTTATGATGTGATTTCATAGCAGAGTGGCGTTTGGTTAGTGGTAGTGAGATGAAACGAAAAAGAAATGAAACAATTTTTGTTCTATTCTTTTCATGGTTGCATTTTAAAGTACTGAAATATCTTTCCAATAGAATGATTTTTTCATAAAATTAATGTTCCATTTTAAAATGGAAAGAAAAATCATTTCAATATAAGATGAGAAATAATTTAATAATCTTTTTATGCATTTTAAATTTGATTTGATTTTATTTTTATTCTTATTCTCATTCCCATTTTTATTCCCATTTTCATTTCTATTCTTACGTTTTTATTCCCTCTAACCAAAACGCCACCCAAATGGTCATTAGGTGGAGAAAGATACAAATTTTCCCATACATGCATGGCATTACTTAATTGAAAAATTTATCTCATTAATGGATGCTTGCTGTGAAAAGAAGGGGCAAAAACATATGACAGTGAAGTGAAGTTGGAGCTTGTGAAGATGATTTTTGTGAAACTCTCTGACTGATCATTGGGCAATTTGACTCAGCTAAGAACACTCAATCTCTCTCACAAGTATCTCAAAGCCCCACTTCCATGGTCAGTCACTTTTCAATTCAAACAGATAATAGACTTGTCTCAAAACTGTTTGAGTGTTTACTTCCTTTTGGTATCTGTGGTAAAAATTGTTCCTCACTTGAAGTATCAAATCTCAAAGTGAATTCCTTTTCTGGTATCATCCCACCTGAACTAGGCAACTGTAGTTCCTTGGAGAAGCTCTATCTTGGCATGGATTGTCTTACTGGGTGGTATGACTGATAGCATTTTCGCCTGCCAAAACTCTATGAGTCTATCTACAAAGGAATTGGTAATCTTACTAATCTTGTTATTCTTGATATATCCTCAAATAGTTTTTTCAGGAACTATTCCAAATGCTTTTCACAAGTTACCAAAGTTGCAATCTTTTGTTGCTCAAAATAAACAGTTTCACTGGTTTTTTACCACCATCTTTGTTAAATTATTCTTCAATGATCTGCTGAATGTGACAAACAATTCCTTGGAGGGTTCAATAAAATCTAACTGTTCAGCAATGGTTGATTTGGTTTCTCTTGTTTTAGCCATCAATCTCTTTAGTGGGTAACCTTTCAAACTGTCAATATCTGAGTCTTCAAGAATTTTAAGTCTCACTGTCTTCTTCTATTCAACCAACCTCAAGCAACTCCAATCTTTCTTCTGCCCTGAGAATCCTACAGTTCATTTTAAGAAACTGATGAAGGCTCTCATCATTGCCAATTACAAACTAGAGGCTCAATACCAAAATGTTGGAGAGAAGAAGCAGCCACTTGGAGGTTTTGAACTTGTCTATCAACCAATTAGATGGGAAATTTAAACCTTGATTTGCGATTTTGGATTCTTGTTCTACTTGGACTTAAGAAGCACTTCTTTCCAGGGGAGATTCCATAATTGGGTTAATAAGTTTGATCCCAAGAGATGTGTCCTTAGAGGAATTTTTCCCATATTCCATCAATTTTCTTAAAGCTTCTTGTTTAGATAAACCATAGTTTACAATTGAGTAATATGTACAACTAGATTGTATAAATTAGATGAGAAATAGATACAACATGATCACTTGTAGAAAATTCTGAAGATTTTCAAGAGTACATATTTGGTTGCAACCATAAAGATGGGTAATCCATCATCTGGAACCAAAATGAGGAAACAATTCAAAATAGTCATTAGAAGTGGGAGAAAGACATAGAAGAGAGTAGCTAAGAATGCAACTATTGCAATATTTCCAGGGAAATCAAAATCCCAAATCTTATGATTAGTACTCCCACTAATAGTAAGCTCAGATTTCTTCTCATACAACAGTGCTTTTGTGCCCATGATAAAGGCCAACACAGAGGAGCTAATGGATAGCAGAGTTAAAATCATTGTGAACTCAATAGGATACTTACATGCCTTTCCTCTTAACTTGGAGTACACTACAACAGCAAAATGAATCAACATAGAGGCCGCCGAGCAACCAAAAGCCAGTGAATCGAATGCCATGAAGAATTTGAAAGCTTCCATGCCAGTTGAAGTGTTGTATTTTCCAGCCCCGGGCATGCTAATGGCTGCTTGAAATGTGATACTTGCTATCAGTGTTGACACTACTAAGTTCATGTCTGCCATGTGCTTTACATCTTTATCATTAGTTTCTGCCTTTGGTCCAAATTGACTCCTCATTGATTGGATTTCTTCAGATGTCTTGTCATTTGTTGTGGTTTTTTCCACCATTGCAGCTTCTTGCAAACTTAGAAGAGGGCCTTCTTTATTCATTTTTAATCTAATCATGGCCTGAGAAATAAGTAGTAATTAGGGTAAATAGCGACATAAGTAAGTAAAGTTTTGAATTTGTAAGCAGTATAAACCCAATGATCTTTTTTAGCAGCATAGGTATTCAATCTTAGTAAAACTATAATATTCGTCCAATTTCGTTAGTACAAACTCTATTAGTGTCTTAAACAAGACACATGTAAGGCCCAATTCTAAATTATTCAGTTTGGACAGAAACATGTAATATCACTTACTTTCAAATCTTGGATTAATAAATTCAAAAAGAAATTTGTACGGACGAAAATTACAGTTTTACAAATTTTTGGTACAAGTGAGTCATTATCTAGTAGTGTTAGACAAGTTAGCCAAATTTAGGAATATGGGACATACCTTTTCAACAGGACCAAGTAGAGTTGATTTGCCAATAATGTCAAAAGCAGTCAATCCCATCTCATTGATGATTCTCTTATTGGTCTTTCGATTACTTGCTAAATGTATAATAATCTCATAATAACCATGAATAGCAGCAACATGTAGAGCTGTATTTCCCTCATTGTCCTGCTCATTTATAAGATCAATGAAAGCTTTCTTATTCAAGAAAGTATTTACCACAGAAACCTGTTTGTGCTCAACACCAATATGAAGTGCAGTCCGGTCTCTATTGTCCAACACTTCACCAATGTCAGGACATTCTTCCATCAATGTTCTGATCACTCTGATATGTCCATTCTTTGCTGATATGTGAAGAGCAGTCATACCTTGTTTGTCTTTGCTATAAGCAATACATCTTTTAGCTTCCAAAAATAGCTTAACAACTCTTGATTGTCCCATGTTTGCAGCATAGTGATGAGGCATCCATCCAAACTCATCAGCCTTTTCTAAAATCTCGGATCCACATCTCCCTAATGCCTTTTTAACAAATCCTAAAAAGGAAGGAACTGAAAAATGTTGGCTAATTTCGGTTAGTGAAAAAGGCTAGAGTTGATTTATAAAGCAAAGAGGGAGTAAACATGTTGTAACTTACAGTCATTATCCTTGATAATGTTAATAATGTTGGCTATGTTAACTGAAAGCACCAGCCTATCTACAATTATAAGACAAATCATATATATAAGTAACTGAAAAAATATGTACGGAAATGATGAAAACTGTGTATATGTATATATACCTGGGCTGCATGAACGAATGACAGCAGCATGCATGACAGTCATGCCATTTCTTCCTAACAAAGAGCAAATAGGAAAAGTAGTGTCCAAAATGATTGAAGCAATGTTATAAAATCCACCATCCACAGCTAGAAAGAGAGGAGATTCCCCAGCCTTATTAACAAAACATGTCAAAGTTGGATCTTCTTCAATCAACCGCTTAGCGATTTCAAAGTAACCATTGAGAATAGCCTCATGAAGTGGTGTGTTTTCCTTCTCATAATTCACCTTCCTCAGCAGACTTCTATAGTCATGATTATTATGGCCTGTTGGTGCTAATCCCCTAGCATGATCTATCAGAACCGCTGCGAAACTCTCATTCCCTAACCTCGCCGCCACATGAAGAGGCGTGTCACCTTTGTTGTTTGGTTGATAGGCAAGCAATGAATGCAGCATTAGCAAGGTCTGCACAGGCACTGCTTGTGGATTTGCTCCACATTTTACTGCAATATGAAAGACATTGTTTTCTTGGCCACAAGTTATCTGTAGAGGATCTAAATTGTCAATGTCTACTGAATTTTCGCCATCAAATCTACCGAAAAATGGATTAGTTATGCTTTGGATGAATCTAAAGAGTCTTTCCTCTGGTGGCATCAAAATAGAAGTCAGTAGCTCAACTAGTCCTGCCATTGTTACCTTTTTTGGGGTTCCAAAATGCAATCTATAGAGGTTTTTTCCCAAAATGGACTGACAATGATAAAGTCAAAAGTCAAAAGCCAAATATTGACAATTAAAACACGTATATATGTATATTAATAGTTGGTCACATGGTCACTTGGCCCTATGGTCATAATTTATTCTCTATATAGATATATTTGTCAGTAAGTACATGATGATCCTTACTCACTAATAAAATATGACTAAAAATCTTTCATTTTCAAATGGACAATGGCACGTTCGTCTCAGTGGTATGGTGTTCTAAATTATAGAAATTCGACATTTTTTAAGAGTTTTGTCATTTTTTTTTATAGTAGTATTTGTTTTAGTTACAGTATTATTCTTGTAAATTTTTGAATAATTTACAATAACAAAAATAGAGTTCCTGATATTCTAATTTACTACGTGTGTTTAAAAAACTTTAAACGTATTTTTAGCACTATAAATTATTCGAAAATTTACAGAGATGATGTTGTAATTAAGTATAACGAACACTAGTATAAAAAAACATTTGAAAAAAAAAAATTCCGACATATGTTTTTGGACATGGTGATTGACTAAGAAATTGTAATATGAGATTCACATTAACACTTCTCTTTTAAAAATTAATAAGTTTCATTAATTAGTGTAAAATCATTGAAAGATAGATACATATCAATCAATTTTTCTCATAAATAATCTTGTCAAATACTTAAGTGGGCACACAAAATTGAGTTGCTTCCATTTGGAAGTAGGAATTTTAATGGGGCGGGTCGGATCTGATCAGACTAAGATCCGACCTGATCTAGATCATGTACGGATCTGCCCCGACCCGCCTCGCTGGATCAGATACTCGGATCAGATCAGATTCGACCCGCCTTATACGGATCGGATCAAATCCGACCCGACTATATTTTTTAAAGAATTTTAATATTAACTTATAATTTTATATCCATTTTAATTTTATATCAATGGGTCCGGGTCCCGGGTCTGGGGTTGTTGCGATATTTAGCACACGCAAGTGTACGTATCGTTATAAGTAGTAAACTCACCAGGAGTGAGGTCGATCTCACAGTGAGTGTAGTTAAGTACGTTAAAATTAAACTTTTACTTCTATTTGGTTAAATAAAAAAATAGAAAAGAATGAAAAATAAGAAAACTAGTAAGAAGCAATGATTAAAGAAAATTGAAAGTTAATAAAAACTAGGGCTTCGATTTCAATCGTTTCTATTGAATATGGCCTAATATGATTATTTTCCTAATATTAATTTCTATGCAATAGCAGGTTTACTAAGCTAATTTATAGTCTTCTCAGATATATAAATCTCAATTACATGCAAACTTTCTACTCTCGTGATAAATTTAACATGCAACAGGCATTAAACACAGAAACCCTATAAGCTATCTAAACCATATAGGTACTCTCGTCCTATATCGAAATTCAGTTCTATTTTACTATAGCATATTTGACACTCACTTCTCAGATCTCGCATCAAAATCATAGACAGATAATTGGTGATCAGGCAATTAAAAGTAATTAAGCACAAATAAAATAGAATACATAGAAATTAGGGGGAAAATAAATCATATTAAACCCATAAACAATGTTAAACAATATCCATCTAACCCTAATTAAAGTGTTTAGCTACACATGTTCATTGAAGCATAAATACACATATTAACTGATAGAAAAGAGATGAAAAATAGAGAAGAGAAGAAAAGAAGAATGCTGAAAACCCTGAGCAGTATGTCTCCAGTATTGCAGTTGATCTCTCTACTCTGTATCTGAACTCTCACTTTTTTTCTCTCTGAAATTGCTTGCTGAAATCAACTCCCTTCTTCCCTTTATATAGGCATTGAAGGCCTAAAAAGATGGAAAAAACGCACATGTTTAAATTCCAATTCGAATTTAAATTTTTGGGAAACTTCAAACGAGATATTTTTTCTGCTACATAGACTGATAGTATTTTGGTTATAACTCTCTCGATATTGCTCGGAATTGGACGATTCAAGATGTTCCAGAAAGATAAAAGAGAGATCTAGAACTTTCATGTTTTGACCTTTTCCAAAATCTAATCAAAACATCGTCGAATTCAGGCTTGAATTTTTGGCTTTATTTCCTTGCACAATTTTCTCTATTTTAAATATCATGATATTTTTATCTTTTTCCCATCTTTTTCTCTGATATTTTTCTAATCTTCTTCTATTTTAAATCTGCACAAATAAAAGATAACAAGCGTAAAAATGCTCCAAACACGATTAAAACTCAATTAAAAATATACTAAACTTAATCTAAAATTAATACTAAAAATAACCTAACAAATTCCCCAAACTAAGCTTTTACTCGTCCTCGAGTAAGACACTAAATAAACATTAAACAAGTCAATCTTCAAAACATGGGTAATTTTCAAGTAGCTTCAATAACATGATTATGAAAAAAATTCACTTATGCATATAATCCAGAATTTTAGTTCAGTTACACCCTTAACAGATTTCAATTTATTTTCATTTAGCTCATGAAACCATAGAATGCAATTAACTAACAATTAAACCACTTTATGCATGCCAATTACAATCATCAATCCCCAAAATTCCATATGCTTGCAATACTTACTATTCTCCACTAATATAAATTAATGCACAACCAAGAATCAGAAGGTCTTTTAGGCTTGTAATGTTAGGCTTAGGGTAAAGGTGGTTGAAATGGTCATTTAGGCTTTACTATACCATAAGCTTCTCCAATCATGTCTCCCAAAATATTTTTCACACAATCTCAATACCTCTTTTTCTAATTACTTGAGAGATATTTATTTTTTTTCAACAAAATTGTAACAACTTTATATTTATCTTTTTATTCTCGATTTGACACTGATTGTCAGATTTTTCTTTTCTTTTCTTTTTTCAAGTTGTTTCCAATCAATTTTTTTTTTATATTCCCTCAATTTTCACACCTTTTCCACACACATACAACAAACTTCCCATCCAAATTCTTCCAAATTAAAGATCTACTTATGATATGATTAGGGTCAAATTGTGGATATTCATGGGTTTATCTTTTTATGCTCAATATGTGTAGAACAAAGAATAGGTTAAGGCTCAAAAAGGGTAACTAGGATAAAAATTACAAGGATGGCTTGAAAGGCACAATCGATCCAAAAAATTGCCTAAATCACTTTCCTAATCATGCATAATTTATTATTTCGCCTCAAATAGCAAGCAAGCAAGTTCTAGAATTTATTTCAAACAACTTTCTACATGTTCCAATTTAGCATACATAAATCAATTCAATTACTAGAAAATTACCTAATAAGATTCTATGTTCTTTTAAGTATAAAATAAAAATTAGTCAAGAATGTAATATCACCAAGCACACGGATTTTCGAAAAAAATAAATAAATTTTTCAAATCATGCTGCCTACCTACTTTCAAATTGACTCACAACAATAAAAAACTAAAAATTAAAAATTAAAAGACATAAAACTTAAAAACTCAAAATAAAAATTAAGTCACTCCTCCCCCAAACTAAAGTGACACATTGTCCCCAATGTGACATTAAATAAAAAGGAAAGGAAACTTACCTGGGTGCCACATCAATAAGCGGTTGACGCCCATAATAAGCATCATGCAAGACAACTTGAAAATTGTTATTGTACTTGCCTTCAAGCTTGGCAAGCGATGAGTTTGAACCAAAGTCAGCACCAACAACATAAGACTTTGGATGATGTGCTTCGGGAGAAGCCTTTCGTAGCTCGCAGATGATATAATATGGTGTTGATGAAATATATGGATTCAATGGTGGTTTATTTGTCAATATCATTGATGAAGTCGAATAAATGATGCCATGTTCTTCCTCATCCTCCAATGTCATAGTATCTACACTTTCATCTAACAACCTTTCTTCTTGTTGCTCACTCTCCACTTGGCTATCCATAACCTTGCTTGTGATTTCATGTTCAATGAGTTCATCTTCACAAGGATCTTGATCTTCAATTGTAGGCTCATTATCTTCCTTGTATTCAACTAATAACCCTTCTTCATTGTAGCAATAACTCTCATAACTTTCATTATTGGAGTTATTACATTCTGAATCATGAGCCGCTGAATTATCACATAAGGATCTCACCATGTCTGTTAAGCGATTAATCTCTCCTGGAAGTGATTGCACAAGTGCTAGTAGTTGCTCCTCTTTTTCAGATTGTTGGGATGAATTTGGGCAATAAGGTGGGTATTGTGACTCCAACCCTGAAGTGATGGATCCCAATGCCAGTCGTAATCAAAATCTGCCATGTTATTCAACAGATTTATTACATCATAACCTCTCATTAATAGAGGTGCTTCAGTTGCCTCTGCTCCATAATCAACCCAGCTTCTTGTTTCATTATTAAGTCCATTATAAAAGAGCCACGTAAAACACCCACTTGAGAAAGTGGGATAACATCTCTCTCCATACTCTTTAAATCTCCTCCAAGCAGAATAGAATGGTTCATTGTGTTGTTGGACAAAATCCTCAAGATATAGCATCTGGATTTATCTTGCAGGTCAAGCTCATCAATAAAACATTAGTAAAATAAAAAAAATAAAATAAAACTAAATTAGTACTAAAAAGATAAAAATTTGAAACAAAAAAGAAAACTAATACTAAAACTAAAAAGAAAAACCAAATTAGAACAAAATTTAATTTTTAATAATATTAACTATCACTCCCCGGCAACGGTGCCAAAAACTTGTTGCGATATTTAGCACACGCAAGTGTACGTATCGTTATAAGTAGTAAACTCACCAGGAGTGAGGTCGATCCCACAGTGAGTGTAGTTAAGTACGTTAAAATTAAACTTTTACTTCTATTTGGTTAAATAAAAAAATAGAAAAGAATGAATAATAAGAAAACTAGTAAGAAGCAATGATTAAAGAAAATTGAAAGTTAATAAAAACTAGGGCTTCGATTTCAATTGTTTCTATTGAATATGGCCTAATATGATTATTTTCCTAATATTAATTTCTATGCAATAGCAGGTTTACTAAGGTAATTTATAGTCTTCTCAGATATATAAATCTCAATTACATGCAAACTTTCTACTCTCGTGATAAATTTAACATGCAACAGGCATTAAACACAGAAACCCTATAAGCTATCTAAACCATATAGGTACTCTCGTCCTATATCGAAATTCAGTTCTATTTTACTATAGCATATTTGACACTCACTTCTCAGATCTCGCATCAAAATCATAGACAGATAATTGGTGATCAGGCAATTAAAAGTAATTAAGCACAAATAAAATAGAATACATAGAAATTGGGGAGAAAATAAATCATATTAAAACCATAAACAATGTTAAACAATATCCATCTAACCCTAATTAAAGTGTTTAGCTACACATGTTCATTGAAGCACAAATACACATATTAACTGATAGAAAAGAGATGAAAAATAGAGAAGAGAAGAAAAGAAGAATGCTGAAAACCCTGAGCAGTATGTCTCCAGTATTGCAGTTGATCTCTCTACTCTGTATCTGAACTCTCACTTTTTTTCTCTCTGAAATTGCTTGCTGAAATCAACTCCCTTCTTCCCTTTATATAGGCATTGAAGGCCTAAAAAGATGGAAAAAACGCACATGTTTAAATTCCAATTCGAATTTAAATTTTTGGGAAACCTCAAACGAGATATTTTTTCAGCTACGTTGACTGATAGTATTTTGGTTATAACTCTCTCGATATTGCTCGGAATTGGACGATTCAAGATGTTCCAGAAAGATAAAAGAGAGATATAGAACTTTCATGTTTTGACCGTTTCCAAAATCTAATCAAAACATCGTCGAATTCAGGCTTGAAGTTCTGGCTTTATTTCGTTACACAATTTTCTCTATTTTAAATATCATGATATTTTTATATTTTCCCATCTTTTGCTCTGATATTTTTCTAATCTTCTTCTATTTTAAATCTGCACAAATAAAAGATAACAAACATAAAAATGCTCCAAACACGATTAAAACTCAATTAAAAACATACTAAACTTAATCTAAAATTAATACTAAAAATAACCTAACAGGGGTCCATGTTGAATATATTTTACCACGATCTAGATTTACTAACAAGTATGTTTCATTAACATCCTAATATGAATTCTAAAACAATGAAATAAACACATATAAAGTTTAAGAAACCTTACATTGGGTGCAGCGGAATATAATGACTCCTTCCGTTCAGATATCTAGCCCTTGATTCCTTTCTGTAGCAAAGCATTATCAATATCTGAACCTGGATCTCTTTCTCTCATTCCTTTGATGCTGATTCTCCTTCTTGTTGGATGGTTTTCCACAGTCTTACACATTATGATTGAGATACCACTTGATGTGTGTGGGCACTCACTCATTCACTCTAGGAATTCGAAATTTAGAGAAGAAAAGAAGAGAAGAGGTTTCGGCTATAGAGAATAGAAAGAGGCTCAAATTTCATCTGACAGAATTCACAAAGTTAAGTGTGAATGAGAGCCATCACTATCTATTTATAGGTAACCACCTAGGTTTAGGTTAGAATTATTTGGCATTAAAATAATGAAAAAATAAATGATAAAACCCTATAAGTGTGGTCGGCCATGGACTTTGGATAATGGGCCTTACTTATGCAATTTTGCTGTTTTATCATTCATGCATCTTATTTTCTCAAAAACGCCAATTTTCAAATTTAACCATTTAAATGCTAATTCTAATTATTTAATAACTAAAATTAATTATTAAATAATATTGTCATTTAATATATTTATTAATTAGACATATAAAGTCTCTTAATTAATAAATAAACCTAGAATCTCTTTTCTTTACAATTTCGCCCTTGCTTAGTGAAAATTGTTGCGATATTTTGCACACGCAAGTGTACGTATCGTTTAAAGTAGTAGACTCACTAGGAGTGAGGTCGATCCCACAGGGAGTGTAGTTAAGTACGTTAAAATTAAACTTTTACTTCTATTTGGTTAAATAAAAAATAAAGAAAGAATTAAGAATAAGAAACTAGTAAGAAACAATTATACAAGAAAATTTAAAGTTAATAAAAACTAGGGTGTCGATTTCAATTGTTTCTATTGAATATGGTCTAATATGATTATTTCCCTAATATTAATTCCAATGCAATAGCAGGTTTACTAAGGTAATTTATAGTCTTCTCAGATATATAAACCTCAATTACATGCAAACTTTCTACTCTCGTGATAAATTTAACATGCAATAGGCATTAAACACAGAAACCCTATAAGCTATCTAAACCATATAGGTACTCTCGTCCTATATCGAAATTCAGTTCTATTCTACTATAGCATATTTGACACTCACTTCTCAGATCTCGCATCAAAATCATAGACAGTTAATTGGTGATCAGGCAATTAAAAGTAATTAAGCACAAATAAAATAGAATACATAGAAATTAGGGGGAAAATTAATCATATTAAAACCATAAACAATGTTAAACAATATCCATCTAACCCTAATTAAAGTGTTTAGCTACACATGTTCATGAGAGCACAATCACACATATTAACTTTAAGAAAAGAGATAAAAATAGAGAAGAGAAGAATGCTGAAAACCCTCTGAAGAATGCCTCCAATATTGCAGTTGATCTCTCCACTTTCCATCTGTATTCTCTCTGTTTTTCTCTCTAAAATTGCTTGCTGAAATCAACTCTATTCTTCCCTTTATATAGGCATTGAAGGCCTAAAAATATGGAAAAAAAACGCAATATTTAAATTCCCATTCGGATTTGAATTTTTGGGAAACCTCAAACGAGATATTTTTTTTTCTGCTGCGTTGGCTGATAGTATTTTGGCCATAACTCTCTCAATATTGCTCGGAATTAGACGATTCAAGATGTTCTGGAAAGATAAAAGAGAGATCTAGAACTTTCATGTTTTGACTTTTTCCAAAATCTGAACAGAACATCGTCGAATTAAGGCTTGAAGTTTCGGCTTCCACAATTTTCTCTATTTTAAATATCATGATATTTTTTATCTTTTTCCCATCTTTTTCTCTGATATTTTTCTAATCTTCTTCTATTTTAAATCTGTAAAAATAAAAGATAACAAGCGTAAAAATGCTCCAAACACGATTAAAACTTAATTAAAAATATACTAAACTTAATCTAAAATTAATACTAAAAATAACCTAACAAATTCCCCCAAACTAAGCTTTTACTCGTCCTCGAGTAAAACACTAAATAAACATTAAACAAGTCAATCTCCAAAACACGAGTAATTTTCAAGTAGGTTCAATAATATGATTATGAAAAAATTCACTTATGCATATAATCCAGAATTTTAGTTCAATTACACCCTTGACAGATTTCAATTTATTTTCATTTAGCTCATGAAACCATTGAATGCAATTAACTAACAATTAAACCACTTTATGCATGCCAATTAAAATCGACAATCCACTAACCCAAAATTCCATATGCTTGTAATACTTACTATTCTCCACTAATACAGATTAATGCACAACCAAGAATCAGAAGGTCTTTCTAGGCTTGTATTGTTAGGCTTAGGTAAGGTAGTTGAAATGGTCATTTAGGCTTTCCTATACCATAAGCTTCTCAAATTATGTCACCCACAATATTTTTCACACAATCCCAATACCCTTTTTTCTAATTACATGAGAGATATATTCTTCAACAAGGGTGCAACAATTTATATTTATCTTTTTTTTTTTTCTAGATTTGACACTAGTTGTCAGATTTTTCTTTCTTTTCTCCTTTTTAAGTTGTTGTCAATCAATTTTTTTTTTTTTTTTATATTCTCTCAATTTTCACACTTTTTCCACACACATACAACAAACTTCCCATCCAAATTCCCCCAAACTAAAGATCTACTTATGGTATGATTAGAATTGAAATTTTGGGTATTTATGGGTTTATCTTTTTAGGCTCAATATGTGTAGAAAAAAATAAGTTAAGGCTCAAAAAGGGTAACTAAGATAAAATTATAAGGATGGCTTGACAAGCACAATCGATCCAAAAAAATTGCCTACATCACTTTCCTAGTCATGCATAATTTATTATTTTGCCTCAAATAGCAAGCAAGCAAGTTCTAGAATTTTCCAAACAACTTTCCACATGTCAAATTAGCATACATAAATCAATTCAATTACTAGAAAAATTACTTAATATGATTTCATGTTCTTTTACAGCACAAAATTAAAATTAGTCAAGAGTATAACATCACCAAGCACACGGATTTTTCGAAAAAATAAATAAACTTTTCAAATCATGCTATCTACCTACTTTCAGATTGACTCATATTAAGAAAATTGACTCAAAACAATAAAAACTAAAAACTAAAAATTAAAAGACATAAACCTTAAAAACTCAAAATAAAAATTAAGTCACTCCTCCCCCAAACTAAAGTGACACATTGTCCCCAATGTGACATTAAAGAACAAGGAAAGGAAACTTACCTGGGTGCCACATCAATAAGCGGTTGACGCCCATAATAAGCGTCATGCAAGACAACTTGAAAATTGTTGTTGTACTTGCCTTCAAGCTTGGCAAGCGATGAGTTTGAACCAAAGTCAGCACCAACAACATAAGACTTTGGATGATGTGCTTGGGGAGAAGCCTTTCGTAGCTCGCAGAGGATGTAATATGGTGTTGATGAAATATATGGATTCATTGGTGGTTTATAAGTCAATATCATTGATGAAGTCGAATCAATGATGTCATGTGCTTTCTCATCTTCCAATGTCACAGTATCTACTCTTTCATCTAACAAACCTTCTTCTTGTTGCTCACTCTCCACGTGGCTATTCATACCCTCACTTGTGATTTCATATGCAATGAGTTCCTCTTCACAAGGATCTTGATCTTCAATTGTAGGCTCATTATCTTCCTTGTACTCAACTAATGACCCTTCTTCATTGTAGCAATAACTCTCATAACTTTCAGTATTGGAGTTATTACATTCTGAATCATGAGCCACTAAATTATCACATAAGGACCTCACCATGTCTGTTAAGCGATTAATCTCTCCTGGAAGTGATTGTAAAAGTGCTCGTAGTTGCTCCTCTTTTTCAGTTTGTTGGGATGAATTTGGGCAATAAGGTGGGTATTGGTGACTCCAACCCTGAAGTGATGGATCCCAATGCCAGTCGTAATCAAAATCTGCCATGTTATTCAACAGATTTATTGCTTCATGGCCTCTCCTTAACAAAGGCTCTCCAGTATCCTCTGCTCCATAATCCACCCAACTTTTTGTTTCATCATCAAGTCCATTATAAAAGAGCAAAGTAAAACATCCACTTGAGAAAGTGGGATAACATCTCTCTCCATACTCTTTAAATCTCCTCCAAGCAGAATAGAATGGTTCATTGTGTTGTTGGGCAAAATCCTCAAGATATAGCATCTGAATTTATCTTGCAGGTCAAGCTCATCAATAAAACATTAGTAAAATAATAATAAAAAAAAAACTAAATTAGTACTAAAAAGATAAAAATTTGAAAAACAATAATACTAAAACTAAAAAGAAAAACCAAATTAGAACAAAATTTAATTTTTAATAATATTAACTAACACCCCCCGGCAACGGCGCCAAAAACTTGTTGCTATATTTTTAAACGCTACGCAAGTATACGCAATCAAGTAGTAAAATCTCACACAGGTGAGGTCGCTCCCACAGGGAATTGGATTAAGTACCACTAAATTATACTTATGATTCTATTCGGTAAATCAAAAGTAATTATGGTTTAAAAACAGTAAAATTTGAAAGAAATTCAGAAAACTTAATAACACAGTTTAAAGTTGAGCAAGATGAGACAATAGGGAGGAGAATCCTGTTGTTGTTTACCCAAATTGTTAATGATTAATTACTATCCTATTCTTGGGGTGAATGACAGATTATAAAATAACCTAGCTCCTTTCAGATCTTCTAGATTCTAAATCACATGTTATCTAATTAATTCCTTAATTAAACTAACATGAAATCAGCATTAAGCAATAATCTCCTCGTCACATAAGTCATGTAAATACTTTCGTTTCACATAGAACATCGATTATCTTAATTTTAGCATTCTCAATTCTCACTTTTCAGATTTTGAATTGAGATCATAAAGCATGCACAAGGTGATCAATCTTAAACATGAAATTAAACACAAATTAAGATAATTTCACACACAAGAATTGAGGAATGGTAATTAAACATTAACTAGGCAAAACATTAAACAACAATCATCATCCTCCCTAAATGGGAAATTTAGTTCAGAAACAAATCCATAACCATTCCTATAGCAATATTCAACATTAATAAATTAAAGAGGAATAAAGAAAAGAACTGTTTAAGGGTGAATTCTGGATCTTCACTTGAATCTCTACGCTCTTCCTGCCGCTCTCAGCTGTGTTTTAGGGTTCCAAATCGCTCTCCCTGACTTCCAATCGCAGTTTTCTATTTATACTTGAAATTTAGGGTTCGATGGACGAAATTACCCCCGGTCCGTACGGGATCTCGCCGCGGCCACACTTCCTCTCGCCGCGGCGAGAATGTGCCAAATTTAGGCACTTTCTGTTTCTCGTATCTCGCCGCGGCGAGACTCTTCATCGCCGCGGCCAGATATGCAAAAACTCAAAATATGAAGTTTTTCTTCGGCATCAGCACGTCTTTCAGTGAATTTCTGCACCCGAGACCTCTTTTACTCCAAAGAACCTGAAAACATAGAAAACAAGCGTAATTCCGTCCCAACACAGCTAAGAATGCACATAAATTGGATCCAAAACATAGGCTAAAAATAGCCTAACAAACTTTTTTTAGTCTTGCGTGATAGCTAAATTGAAAAATGGATTGAATTGTTGTTATTCACTTGTGCAATGGATTGAAACATAACTGTGTGCTTGACTTGCAACTGTTTGAATTAAATTGGATGTGTGCTAGGAAGTGATTCATGTAGGTTTAAAACATTTGCTATTCTCACATATCACTTGTGTTCTATTTGGATTGTGGAATGATTGATTGAACATGGAATAGAATTTGTTTGACATACTCTCTTGAAGCGAAATCCTTGATGATTTTTGTTTGGAAAATGATTTAGGCAAATTTTCTTTGGATCGATTGAACCTTTCAAGCCTACCTGAAAAAATTTTTTTCCTTAGTATACCCAAAGTTGAGCCTTAGCCTGTTTTAAAATTTTTCACCACTTCACGGAGCTGAATTCGTTATTCTAAACTCTTTTCACCCTGAACATATTGTGTTATGCCATGAGCCTTAAAGCAAGTTTGGGGGGGGAAAAAGTGCTGTAAGTGAAAAAAAAATATAAATTGTAGGAATGAGAGATTGAAAAAAATAATAAGAATATTGTGTGTTGTGCCTATGAAAAAAAAAATGTGTCTTCTTGAAAAAAAAAGTTAAGAAAATTATGAGGTGCACACACAAGAAAAAAACTGCAATCTCTTATTTCTGTTTTTGGGATATATGGAAAGAAAGCAAAATAAATGTCTAGGCTTGCTTGGTTAATAGTGCTTATGGTATAGTATAGCCTAAATGACTTCTCATCTACCCATGTACCTAAGCCATGTGATTTTAACCGAAAAAGACCTATTGATTCCAGGTAGAAATTTGTCAACATTAGTGGAGAGAGGTATGTCATTCAAACTTATTGATCATGTGTTAGTGGGATGTTGGAAAGTTAGAACAGTTGTGATATTGATGGGAATTGCGATGCTTTATGTTTGTATGAATTACTTACTTGTAAACTGCACATTCAACTTAGTTCTTAGAGTTGGCAAGTTGAAATTCTGGTTATTGAGGGATTGAAGTTGTGCAGGTGGTGGTAACAATTTAATTGTTGGAAAGTTCAGCTATCATTTTTAGTTTTTTAGTTTAGTCTTAGTTTACTCGGGGACGAGTAAAGAGTCAGTTTGGGGGAGTTTGTTAGGCTATTTTTAGCCTATGTTTTGGATCCAATTTATGTGCATTCTTAGCTGTGTTGGGACGGAATTACGCTTGTTTTCTATGTTTTCAGGTTCTTTGGAGTAAAAGAGGTCTCGGGTGCAGAAATTCACTGAAAGACGTGCTGATGCCGAAGAAAAACTTCATATTTTGAGTTTTTGCATATCTGGCCGCGGCGATGAAGAGTCTCGCCGCGGCGAGATACGAGAAACAGAAAGTGCCTAATTTTGGCACATTCTCGCCGCGGCGAGAGGAAGTGTGGCCGCGGCGAGATCCCGTACGGACCGGGGGTAATTTCGTCCATCGAACCCTAAATTTCAAGTATAAATAGAAAACTGCGATTGGAAGTCAGGGAGAGCGATTTGGAACCCTAAAACACAGCTGAGAGCGGCAGGAAGAGCGTAGAGATTCAAGTGAAGATCCAGAATTCACCCTTAAACAATTCTTTTCTTTATTCCTCTTTAATTTATTAATGTTGAATATTGCTATAGGAATGGTTATGGATTTGTTTCTGAACTAAATTTCCCATTTAGGGAGGATGATGATTGTTGTTTAATGTTTTGCCTAGTTAATGTTTAATTACCATTCCTCAATTCTTGTGTGTGAAATTATCTTAATTTGTGTTTAATTTCATGTTTAAGATTGATCACCTTGTGCATGCTTTATGATCTCAATTCAAAATCTGAAAAGTGAGAATTGAGAATGCTAAAATTAAGATAATCGATGTTCTATGTGAAACGAAAGTATTTACATGACTTATGTGACGAGGAGATTATTGCTTAATGCTGATTTCATGTTAGTTTAATTAAGGAATTAATTAGATAACATGTGATTTAGAATCTAGAAGATCTGAAAGGAGCTAGGTTATTTTATAATCTGTCATTCACCCCAAGAATAGGATAGTAATTAATCATTAACAATTTGGGTAAACAACAACAGGATTCTCCTCCCTATTGTCTCATCTTGCTCAACTTTAAACTGTGTTATTAAGTTTTCTGAATTTCTTTCAAATTTTACTGTTTTTAAACCATAATTACTTTTGATTTACCGAATAGAATCATAAGTATAATTTAGTGGTACTTAATCCAATTCCCTGTGGGAGCGACCTCACCTGTGTGAGATTTTACTACTTGATTGCGTATACTTGCGTAGCGTTTAAAAATATAGCAACAAGTTTTTTCCTTGAACTGGCGGTTGACCATGAGGATGAGGAGGTTTGAAGCGCAGAACAGTCGCCAAAGTAATAGGGCGCTGGGGCGGTACCTTTGTATCATATGAGTACTGTGGTACTCCATGTTTCTCACAGAGGTCAGTGATTATTCCAGCCAACCCCAGTCCTCCACCGGAAGATCCCTCAACCATAATATCAAAGGTTGTTCGAACAATATCCCCCACATTCAGATTATACCCTTTCATAATACCATAAACCCATTTAAGTCTGTCCATTTGAGCATCAGAAAAATGCTTGTTGGGGAGCAGCCTTGCACTAACAAAGTATAGCCAAGCCTTGGCCACTGGATTGAGTTCACATCGGTATAATTGGTATGGTACTCCACTAAGCTCATGGAACCTAAGGCCAGGATACCCTAGAGTCTCAGCCATATCCACATAATTCGTACTTCTATTATAGAATTGTTGTTTCAATTGTTGTTCTTCATAAGTGAAAGTTCGGAGATCATAAAGGGCATGAATAGCGTCTACGGTAGCAGGCACTCTAACCCCCCTAACTCTAACTTTTCCCTCTTCTCTTTCAGGCCAGTTGGCTAAAAACTCCAAAGCTAGAGTTTGATTACCACGCTCAGTGACATCGACGAACTTAGTCCACTGCCTCTCTAGGATTTGATCCCTAATAGATGCAAAAGCAGGGGGAATATTGGCAGTTTGGCTTAGGTTGACTATGTCTATCCCTCTATCTTCAATGAACGCCCTATCTTTCAATTTTAAAAACCTCTCTTGAGCCTCCACGTTGGCAAACCTAACTCTATCAAGGTTAGGGCGTCCCCTAGATGGGTTGGATGATGAAGCTCCCTCTTCATTGACCCTTGACCTCTTTGGACCCATAACTCCCAAATTTTTTTCTAACTTTCAAGATTTTTCAAAATTTTGACAGCACTTCCCCTTAAAAATTGACTTCCCGGGATTAAAATCCCTTTCAATTTAACCCAATTCTATTCACACAATCAATTTCAACAATGTATATAGCAAAAATCCCAAATATCCACCAAATAATTCAAAACTATCCAACAAATTCAGAAATTTTTCAATAAAAATTGGAATGGAAGTCTTAGAATCAATACCTCAATGAAAATCACTCTTTAGTCAACCTCCATTGATGAGAACCTTGAAGCTTTAGGGAAGAAGAAGATGAATAGTGATTTTTCTGAAATTTGGGTGAGGTTTAGGGATTTTGGAATGGATTTTTAGAGGAAAAGAGTGTTAGATGAGAGAAATAAGAGATTATGATGATTTGGGATGAAAGTTTATGGGTGATTTTGAGGAAAATTGGTTTGAATGGGATTAGATGAAGAAATTAGGGTGAAAAGAGGTGGTTTTCGGCTGGGAGAAGAAGGTGTTTGAATGAGGTGTGATTTTGAAATGTTAGGGTTTTTGGGATTTAAAAAGGAAAAAACTGACCTCTCGCCGCGGCGACCATGTAGCCTCGCCGCGGCGAGAATCCGTGGATTTAAGGCCTGTTCTGGAAGTCTTATCTCGCCGCGGCGACCTGTAGCCTCGCCGCGGCGAGAATCCTCCAAAATACTCTTCTTTCTGTAAAACAATTCTGGCCGCGGCCAGACATTTCATGGCCGCGGCCCCTGACCCAAAACCAAAAAAATTTTTTTTTTTTTTTTTTTTTTTTTTTTTTTTTTCGGTAACGAAACGAATGAACATCAAGAAAAATAACAGTAAACTTAAAAAGAGAGTTCAACTAAATCAAAAGAAAACTTGGGTTGCCTCCCAATTAGCGCTAACTTTATCGTCGGCTCGGCCAGACGTTGATCGAGATCTTCAAAGTGGCGCCAGAATCATGGCGGACTTGGTTTGATCAAATTGACCCCCCAAGTAGAGCTTTAATCGTTGTCCATTCACTTTGAAAGTATTAGGACTTTCACCTTTTAGTTCCACTGCTCCGTAGGGAAACACTTTGATCACCGTAAATGGCCCTGACCACCTTGATTTTAATTTACCAGGAAACAACTTTAGCCTTGAGTTAAAGAGTAGAACTTGTTGACCAGGTTGAAACTCTTTTCTGACTAGATTTCTGTCATGCCATCTCTTAGTTCTTTCCTTGTAAATCTTGGCGTTCTCATATGCTTCATTTCGAAATTCTTCCAACTCATCCAACTGTAGTAGTCTTTTCTGCCCAGCAGCTTTTAAGTCCATGTTTAGAGTTCTCATTGCCCAATAAGCTTTGTGTTCTAACTCTACCGGTAGATGACAAGCCTTTCCAAACACCAACCGATATGGTGACATCCCGATTGGTGTTTTGAACGCTGTTCTATAAGCCCACAATGCGTCATCCAACTTTCTTGACCAATCTTTCCTTGATCTCTGCACCGTTTTCTCCAGAATCATCTTTATTTCCCGGTTAGAAATCTCAGCTTGGCCATTACTTTGCGGATGATAAGGTAGAGCTGTTCTATGACGAACACCATATCTCGAAAGGAGTGCTTCGAATTGTTTGTTGCAAAAGTGACTCCCTTCATCGCTTATGATTGCTCGGGGAGTTCCAAACCGAGTGAATATGTTCTTTTGAAGGAACCGAAGGACTGTTTTACCATCATTAGCTGGTGTGGCTGCAGCTTCCACCCATTTTGACACATAATCCACAGCTAATAGGATGTATAAATTGCTAAACGATGAAGGAAAAGGACCCATAAAATCTATCCCCCATACATCAAACAATTCAACTTCCAAGATTCCTGTCAAAGGCATTTCGTTTCTCCTTGAGATGTTTCCTGTACGCTGACAACGATCACATGCCTTCACAAAAGTACTAGCGTCCTTGAAAAGTGTTGGCCAAAAGAATCCACTTTGCAACACCTTGGCAGCTGTTCTAGTTCCACTGAAGTGTCCCCCACATGGTAAAGCATGACAGTGATTAAGAATAGAATACATCTCCTCTTCAGGCACACACCTTCTTATTATCTGATCTGCACAGTGCTTGTAGAGGATTGGCTCTTCCCAATAATAATGTTTCACCTCAGAAAAGAACTTCTTTAGTTGTTGACGAGATAGCTCAGGAGGAGTGATATTGGCAGCCAAGAAGTTAACATAATCAGCATACCATGGTACCATCAGACTTTCCCTCACACTAAAGAGTTGTTCATCGGGAAATTGTTCATTTATTTGTACCTCTTTTGTATTCTGACTTTCTTCCAGCTCTAGTCTTGACAAGTGATCTGCCACCAAGTTCTCAGTACCCTTCTTGTCTTTTATATCTAGATCAAATTCTTGCAAAAGAAGAACCCATCGAATCAGTCGTGGTTTGGCATCCTTCTTAGTCATCAAGTATTTGATTGCTGAATGATCTGTATACACTATCACTTTATTACCAATTAAGTAGGGTCGAAATTTGTCACAAGCAAATACTATGGCCAGCATCTCTTTTTCTGTAGTAGCGTAGTTTAGTTGGGCATCATTCAAGGTTTTGCTTGCATAATAAATGGTTCTGAATACCTTGTCAACCCGTTGTCCCAAGACTGCTCCAATAGCATAATCACTTGCATCGCACATGATTTCAAAAGGTAGTTCCCAGTTTGGTGTAGTCACAATCGGTGCTGAGATTAACTTCTCCTTGAGAATTTGGAATGCTTCAAGACAATCTTTCCCAAATTCAAAAGGAACTCCACTAGCAAGAAGATTGGATAGCGGTTTGGCCACTTTGGAGAAATCTTTGATAAATCTTCTATAAAACCCGGCATGACCCAAAAAGCTTCGGACTCCCTTCACTGAAATTGGAGGAGGCAAGTTCTCAATTGTAGATACTTTGGCTCTGTCAACCTCAATACCTTCTTTTGAGATTTTATGTCCCAGCACTATTCCTTCTGTAACCATGAAATGGCACTTTTCCCAGTTCAGCACCAAATTAGAGTCTTCACATCTTGCTAAAACCAACTCCAAGTTACTCAGACATTGGTCAAACGATGAGCCAAACACTGAAAAATCATCCATGAACACCTCGATGCACTTTTCTATTAAATCTGAAAATATAGCCATCATACACCTCTGAAATGTTGCTGGAGCATTACATAGCCCAAATGGCATTCGTCGAAAAGCAAAAGTACCATATGGACATGTGAATGTTGTTTTCTCTTGATCCTCCGGTGCTATAGCTATTTGGTGATACCCTGAGTATCCATCAAGGAAACAATAGTACTCTTGTCCTGCCAACTTGTCTAACATCTGATCAATGAATGGGAGTGGAAAGTGATCTTTTCTTGTGGCCTTGTTGAGTTTTCGGTAGTCAATGCAAATTCTCCATCCCGTGACAGTTCTAGTTGGGATGAGTTCATTCTTCTCATTCTTCACCACCGTCATCCCTCCTTTCTTTGGAACAACTTGAACTGGACTCACCCATTTACTGTCTGAAATAGGATACGCTACCCCGGCATCTAACCACTTCAAAACTTCTTTTCTGACAACCTCCTTCATTGGTGGATTCAATCTACGTTGTGCATCAATGGTTGGTTTCACTCCTTCCTCCATTAAGATTCTATGCATTACAGTTGAAGGGCTGATCCCTTTAATATCTGCTAAAGTCCATCCAATGGCTTTTGAATGCTTCCTTAAAACCCGTAATAGCTTATCTGTCTCTACAGAAGATAGGGAAGAAGCCACAATAACAGGAAGTGTCTTATTTTCACCCAAATATTCATACCTGAGATGCTCTGGTAGGACTTTTAACTCTAGTTGAGGAGGCTTTTCAGTAGATGGGGTAGGCTTTGTTGGTATGACTCCTAACTCTTCATAATATTTTCTATTCAACGGTCCATAAGAATCGAGCCACATAGCATATTCAAAAGCTTCCTTACCATCTTGTTCTACCACCTCTTCTTGTACCAAAGTCAGATTAAGAGGGTCTTCAGCATGTGTCTTTGTCTCCACCAACTGATCCACCACATCAATTGCAAAACAGTTGTCACTAGCTGTAGGATAGGTCATTGCTTTGAGTACATTAAATACAACTTCATCTCCTTGTACCCTTAGCTTTAACTCTCCTTTCTGAACATCAATTAGTGCTTTCCCTGTTGCCAAGAAAGGTCTCCCCAGAATGATAGGAACATTACTGTCTTCTTCCATATCCAGAACAATGAAATCAGCTGGGAAGATGAACTTGTCCACCTTTACTAACACATCCTCAATGACTCCTCTAGGGTGAGCTAGCGATCGATCTGCCAATTGAAGAGTTACAGTAGTTGGCTTTGCTTCACCTAGCTGCAATCTTTTGAACACTGACAAGGGCATTAAGTTAATACTGGCTCCCAAATCACATAGTGCATTTATCCCTTCAATTTTACCAATAGTACAAGGAATAGTGAAACTCCCTGGATCTCTGAGTTTTGGAGGGAGTTTCTTCTGTAGAATAGCGCTACACTCTTCAGTTAGAGCCACTGTCTCATAGTCTTCCATCTTCCTCTTCTTTGACAAAATTTCCTTCATAAACTTCACATAACTTGGCATCTGCTCTAGAGCTTCAGCAAAAGGAATGTTAATGTGAAGTCTTTTGAAGACTTCTAGAAAGTTGGTGAACTGCTTGTCTAAGCTTGACTTTCTCAGCCTCTGAGGATATGGTATCTTTACATGATGATCAATACTAATCGGTGGAGACTGTTGTGGTGGTGCTGGGCTATCAGTAGCCTTCTCTGCTGTCGGTGTTGGTTTTGGCACTGGTTGAGCATTTATTTCTACCTCTACCTCAACTGGTTGTGGTAACTCAGGCCCATTATACTTCTTACCGCTCCTCAGGGTAATTGCCTTGCAGTTTTCTTTAGGATTAACTTCAGTGGTGCTAGGCAAATTTCCTTGAGGGCGGGTTGCTACCTGAGTTGCTAGCTGGCCCATCTGAGTCTGCAGGTCTTTAATTGAAGATCTAGTTTCAGTCATGAATTGGAGCAGTAAATCTGTCTGCAAACTAGAACTTCCACCAGAGGATTGTTGCTGATTAAACTGTTGGTTCTGATTTCTTTGTTGATAGAACCCACTATTTCTTCGGTTGTTATTCTGGTTGAACCCATAATTGTTGTTGTTGTTGTTCTGTGAAAAATTCCCAATGGCCTTAGCTTCATCCATTGGCAAATCATCCACATCTGCTCGGCACTCCGAAAAGTGATGACTTCCTCCACATAACTCACAAACAATTTGGGCTTGCTTAGCTTGCCCTGCAATGATTTTAGTCAATGCCTCAACTTGAGCTGTTAACTTTGTGATGGCATCGACTTCTAACACACCAGCTACTTTCTTGGATTGACTCCTTTCAGTTGGCCACTGCTGGTTGTTTAGAGCCATCTCCTCCAATAGATCATATGCCTCATTAGCACTCTTTCTCATAAAAGCTCCACCAGCTGCTGCATCTATTAGAGTTCTAGTATTACCAACCAACCCGTTGTAGAAGTTGTGAACCAGCATCCACTTCTCTATACCATGATGGGGACACCTCCTGATCAGATCTTTAAACCTCTCCCAAGCCTCATGGAGAGATTCATTATCTTGTTGGCAGAAATTATTAATTTCTCCTCTTAGCTTTGCAGACTTCGCTGGAGGAAAGAACTTTGACAAGAATTTTGTTGCCAGATCATTCCATGTAGCAATAGAATTCGGTGGCAAAGAATTCAACCAACTCTTGGCTCGTTCTCTGAGAGAGAATGGAAACAACCTCAATCTAATGGCATCGTCGCTAACTCCATTAACTTTAAAAGTTTCACAAAGTTCCATGAAGTTAGAGAGATGCAAATTAGGATCTTCAGAAGGGAGACCACCAAACTGAACTGAAGACTGCACCATTTGAAGGATGGCAGGTTTGATCTCGAAGTTGTTTGCATCCATCGCCGTGGCCTAATACATGACTGCACTCCCGTCAGAGTAGGGAGAATGTAATCTCTCAAGCTTCGGCCATTAGCTTGATCTTCCACAGCGCCACCATTATTACCATTATTACGCCCATTGTTCCCAACATTATTGTTCACATTGGCAGCCATGATTTCTGATGTTTCAGCAGTTGCTGAAACTCTTTCTTGCCTCTTGTTCTTTCGATTCTTCCTGCAAGTTTTCTCAATTTCAGGATCAACTGGTAATATGACTGATTGTCCTTGACGGCGCATGCACTTAGGATTCCTGAGATAAATAAAGAAAATATTGCAAGAAAAAGGTTAGAAAAATCAGCAAGAGAAAATATACCAAAGTAGAAGTTAGTATAATTTTATGTAATATTAATCTTTAAACAATTCCCCGGCAACGGCGCCAAAAACTTGTTGCGATATTTTGCACACGCAAGTGTACGTATCGTTTAAAGTAGTAGACTCACTAGGAGTGAGGTCGATCCCACAGGGAGTGTAGTTAAGTACGTTAAAATTAAACTTTTACTTCTATTTGGTTAAATAAAAAATAAAGAAAGAATTAAGAATAAGAAACTAGTAAGAAACAATTATACAAGAAAATTTAAAGTTAATAAAAACTAGGGTGTCGATTTCAATTGTTTCTATTGAATATGGTCTAATATGATTATTTCCCTAATATTAATTCCAATGCAATAGCAGGTTTACTAAGGTAATTTATAGTCTTCTCAGATATATAAACCTCAATTACATGCAAACTTTCTACTCTCGTGATAAATTTAACATGCAATAGGCATTAAACACAGAAACCCTATAAGCTATCTAAACCATATAGGTACTCTCGTCCTATATCGAAATTCAGTTCTATTCTACTATAGCATATTTGACACTCACTTCTCAGATCTCGCATCAAAATCATAGACAGTTAATTGGTGATCAAGCAATTAAAAGTAATTAAGCACAAATAAAATAGAATACATAGAAATTAGGGGGAAAATTAATCATATTAAAACCATAAACAATGTTAAACAATATCCATCTAACCCTAATTAAAGTGTTTAGCTACACATGTTCATGAGAGCACAATCACACATATTAACTTTAAGAAAAGAGATAAAAATAGAGAAGAGAAGAATGCTGAAAACCCTCTGAAGAATGCCTCCAATATTGCAGTTGATCTCTCCACTTTCCATCTGTATTCTCTCTGTTTTTCTCTCTAAAATTGCTTGCTGAAATCAACTCTATTCTTCCCTTTATATAGGCATTGAAGGCCTAAAAATATGGAAAAAAAACGCAATATTTAAATTCCCATTCGGATTTGAATTTTTGGGAAACCTCAAACGAGATATTTTTTTTTCTGCTGCGTTGGCTGATAGTATTTTGGCCATAACTCTCTCAATATTGCTCGGAATTAGACGATTCAAGATGTTCTGGAAAGATAAAAGAGAGATCTAGAACTTTCATGTTTTGACTTTTTCCAAAATCTGAACAGAACATCGTCGAATTAAGGCTTGAAGTTTCGGCTTCCACAATTTTCTCTATTTTAAATATCATGATATTTTTTATCTTTTTCCCATCTTTTTCTCTGATATTTTTCTAATCTTCTTCTATTTTAAATCTGTAAAAATAAAAGATAACAAGCGTAAAAATGCTCCAAACACGATTAAAACTTAATTAAAAATATACTAAACTTAATCTAAAATTAATACTAAAAATAACCTAACAAAAATTCACAAAGTAGACATAGTCTAACTTTAGAATTATAATTGATTAACCAAAATCAACTAACTGAGTCTTACAAGCAGTATGGTCTCAACTAGTATGGGGACCATGGGTCTATATATCCGAGCTTCCAATAAGCAGATCAAGAATTTATATCCTAAATTCACTGACTTATTAATTCTTCGTTGAATCCACGCATAGAACTTAGAATTGCACTATCAGTATATAGAACGCTCTATATGTTCCACGGTATAGATACATCATTAGTTATCCATTGTTATAATCCTAATGTGATCAATGATCCTCTAATAGATGATCTACATTGAATAGGCACTAAGTTACCGTTACACCTTCAATGTATTTTATCCTTAAAACACTTAGCTCCGTATAAATGATATTTCAACGATGTGAAATGAGATCTCCACCATTTATCTCTGTTTAGCCAAGCTCGAAGGATATCATCATTTCACTTCTAAATTCCTATAGAAGTTATAGATTCCATATTTATGTTAGCGCTCCCACTCAATTATACTATCATGTTCCCAAAATGTACGTATCACCCTGACCCAAAAGTAGGCTTAACTAACAAATCATAGAACATGTATAATACTCTTGAGATCGAACCTAAACATATCAGGATTAAGATCATTTGATCCAGGATCAACAGGTGATATTGAATTGAATAGATATTACGGTAAATTTTAATATATCTAATCAAAGTTCAATATCGGTCCCTTCCGATGTATACTCCATACATCCGATGCTGATAAACTTTGCCAATGCCCTGGAAAGGACATAACACTTATCCAAGGTGTAAGAATACCTATCGCTGATTATCATGTCAGTCTAAATCCAGTGAACTGACAAATCAGGGAATAAACTTTCGAACATATAATTAAGATTATATTCCATTGTGCCGACAACACTATAATCATTAACAAATTGATATGTTCTGGACTTAAATAGAATTCATACATTATATACATATAATCTTGAAATAAATCATGTGAACCATGCAATATAAAATATTGTTTCTGATCTTTATTAATAAGTAAATCTAATTATATTGAAATGAGTTTTATTTAGGGCATAAAACCCAACAGTCCAGCTCTGGATCCGGGTCCGGGTCCCGAGTCCCGGGTTCGGGTCCCGGGTCCAAGTCCGGGTCCGGGTCCCGATCTCGGTCTGGGTCCGGGTCCGAGTCTGGGTTCGGGTCCCGAGTCTCGGGTCCCGGTCCGGGGTTCGGGTCCCGGGTCCTGGGTCTGGGTCCGGGGTCCCAAGTCCGAGTCCCAAGTCCGAGTCCCAAGTCCGAGTCCCGTGCGGGTCCGGGTCCCAGGTCCGGGTCCGTGTCCAGGTCCGGGTATGTGTCCTGGTCCGGGTCCGGGTCCAAGTCCCAGGTCCGGGTCCGGGTCCGTGACAAGGTCCGGGTCCTGGTCCGGGTCTGTGTCCGGGGTCGTGGGTTTGGGTCCGGGCCCCGAGTCCTGGGTTCGGCACCGGGTCCAGGTCTCGGGTCCCGGTTCCGTGTCCAGGTCCGAGTCCGAGTCCGAGTCCCAGGTCTCGGGTCTGAGTTCCAGGTCTGGGTCCGGGTCTGGGTCTGGGTCCCGGGTCTTTGTTCCGGGTCCGGGTCTGGGTCCGAGTCCTGGGTCCAGGTCTCAGGTCCGGGTCCCGGGTCGCGGTCCAGGTCTGGGTCCGAGTCTGGGTCCTGGTCCGAGTCCAGGTCCCAATGGATCTGAGTCTTGAATTAAGTTTTTTTTTTAAAAATAAATTAAAATCGGGTCGGATCAGATCCGATCCAGAAAAAGATTAGGCGGGGCGGAGCGGATCTGATCCAAGATCCAATAAGTATCCGAATGTTTCGGATCAAAAATGATCCGTCGGGTCGGAGCTCCAACCTCCTCCAACTAAATGGATCTTTTTGACATGCCTATTTGGAAGAGAGAAGGAAAATAGGAAAGACAGAAAATATTAATTCGCAGGATTGGAGAATTTTTTTTTTTTTATTAAGCTGTTTGGTAATGAGTTAAAAAATAGAAGGAAAGAAAAATTGTAAATCATATGTGTCTACAATCACAAGATGATTTTTTTTAGAGAAATAAAAGTATCTGAAAATACCACATTCGAGCAGAACACTAGAAGGGGAGGAGATGTAAAGCTTTTCATTAAGATGATTTCTTTATTGATGACAAGCTTTACTACATGAAACATTAATCAAGTATAATCGAGATTCGAGAGCATGCATACAAAACCAGACTTGCTCAGAAACTAGTACAGACATCTCAACACACTCAACTCTGTTACTAGTTATACAAAGTGTTCTCTCACTCTCAACTGAAAGAAGAAATTTTTCTAATCCTCTAGTAACAACATCTATTAATATAGCCACAAGTTGTAACTAGTAACATAACAAATGCTCAAAAGTAAAAAATATTCCAAAAAAATTATAATTAATTTTCTCTCTATTTATAGAAACATAAAATGTGCTCCCACTAAGTCAAAAGTGATGCCTTCCTTCAGTATCAGGTTATAAATAATTTATTAATTATTTTAATTTAATTTTAAATTAATTACAATTGCTCAATAATATTCTTCATATATACATTGCAAATATTAAAACGATTAAGTTTTAAACGATTTAAGAATAATGTCACTCATGGAGGCTTTACTATGGGTCCTATTGTTCCGAGTAAAGGTTTGCGACAAGGTGATCCGCTTCCTCCATTTCTCTTTTTGGTTTGTGCGGAGGGTCTTTCTTGTTTGCTGAAATATTACGAGAGACATCATCTTTTGACTGGATGCCGTGTGGCTAGAGGTGCTCCAATGGTGTCACATATGCTCTTTGCGGACGATAGTTATGTGTACTGTAAAGCTAATGAAAGGGAAGCTCAAAATGTTATGCGCTTGTTGCAATCCTATGCTCTTGCTTCTGGACAACAAGTTAATTTTGCCAAGTCTTCTGCTTTCTTTAGCAAGAACACTACGGCGGATGTTCGTAGTAGAATGTGTGGTTTAATGGGGTTGAGAGAGGCTTCGGATGATAGCTTCTATTTGAGTCTCCCTTGCATTATGGGTAGAAATAAGAATGCCATCTTGGGATTCTTGAAAGAGAAGATGAGGAAGAAAATTTTTAGTTGGGAAACTAAATTTCTTTCTAAAGCGGGTAAGGAAGTGCTTATTAAGTCGGTTGCTCAAGCATTGCCTAGCTATGCTATGAGTGTTTTTCTTTTGACCCAAGAGATTTGTTCAAGCCTAGAAGGAATGATGGCTAAGTTTTGGTGGAAGTCTCAATCTAAGAATGCAACCAAGGGTGTGAGTTGGGTTAGTTGGAAACGTCTTTGTCAACATAAGAATATAGGGTGGTTAGGATTTCGTGATCTTCGGGATTATAACCTCTCTTTTTTTGGTAAACAATGATGGAGATTACTAACTATGGAAAATACGCTTGTTGGTAAGATTTACAAAGCTCGTTACTATCCTAATGGCACTTTTCTTACTGCTGATTTGGGACAAAATCCCAGTTTCATTTGGAGGAGTATTTAGGCTGCTCAAGGACTGGTTAAACAAGGTGCTAGAATTTCAATTGCTGATGGTTCTCGAGTTAATGTTCTTAAGGATCCATGGCTTCCTCATGATTCAAATCCTTATGTCATTACTGTGAACCAAGGGCTTCAAAATTAGTTTGTGGCTAGTCTCATGAATGTTGCAGAAAGATGTTGGGATGTTGATCTTCTTTCGGACATGTTTGTGGAAAGAGATGTGGACTTGATTCTCAATATTCAATTAAGTGATTCTGTGGATAGGGATTCTTAGTATTGGAACATGGAATCATCGGGGTTTTACTCAGTTAAGAGTGCTTATAAACATCTTCAATCGAGTAGAGGAAACTGGCTTTTTCTGGAAGACAACAACTGCTGGAAATTGTTGTGGAATCTGGCAGTTCCCTCAAAGGTTTGTTATTTCTTGTGGCGAGCTTGTTCTGGTACTCTTCCAACGAAGACTCAGCTCCACACGAAGCACATAAATGTTGATCTTTATTGTGCATTCTGTAATAGAGAGCAGGAGTCAATTTTCCACGTGCTACTGGGTTGCAATTTCACCAAATCCTGCTGGTTTTTTTTCTGCAGCAGCCGTGCCTATTGCTGGTGCACCAGAGGACTTTGCAGCTTGGTTCTTTGGTCTACTCGAAGGGAACCAAGTTGATGTAGTGGTGGACGCTGCTATGATCAGCTGGAACATTTGGAAAACTCGAAACGAGTTACTGTGGGAGAGGAAAAACCGTTCAGCTTTGGATGTAGTGAAGTCGGCAAGAACAGTCCTTGCAAATTGGAAGATTGCTAACTTTGAATCGCCCCATGCTTACTTTGCTACGGGTGATGTAACTAGAAGTAATCTGTGGGCTAAACTAGATCATGATACTGTTAAGGTGAATGTCGATGGAGCTATCTTTGAAGCACATAAAAAGTTTGGCTATGGTTGGGTAGCGCGGGATAGCAATGGTACACTTATTGAAGCTGTTTCAGGGAATCGTCTGGGTTGTATTCTCCCTGAAATTGCTGAGGTAATTGGTATCAAGGAAGCGTTGAGTTGGATCAAGGGTAAACCTTGGGATAAGGTGGTTGTTGAGTCTGACGCTCTAGTTGTTGTCCAAGCAATAACTAGTACTACTCATATGCCATCTCAGTTTGGCTTGTTTGTGGAAGACTGTCGTTCAATTTTATCTACTTTAAATAATGTCCAAGTTAAGTTTGTTAATCGTTCTGCTAATAGGACCGCCCATTGTGTTGCTAGGGGGTCTTGTTTTTCGTCAGATCGAATTTTCCATGAGCATAACGCTCTTTCTTCTTTAAGAAATATTGTAATTGCGGAAGCAAGTTAATTATCAATGATAAATTACATTTTCAAAAAAAAAAAAAAAAGAATAATGTGACACTAATTTGATACAGTTCTAAAGTAAAAAATATAGACAAATTCTGAAAATATACATCTTTTTAGAACTATTGTATTTTTAGAAATTACAACTAATAAAATGGATTTCAACAAATTTAAATAGTTAAATAGACCTTTGTAATCATATCTGCTGTACTTTTTTTTTTTTTTTTAAAAAATCATATATGCTATAATACACGTAATTAAAATTATTTAATAAAATAAGCAAAAAAAATATTCACAGCAATTTTTATAATTTAGGTAGAATTTTTTTCAAGAGTAATCGAGAAAAAATTTATTTTTATACAAAAAAAAAAAAAGAATTAAAATAAATAACATACGACCCGATAAAGAAAATAAAAAATAATAATAGGGGAAGAAAAAACTTATTACAAATAGAGATATTATTAATAACACACATATTTTCCATTATTCGTTAATTAATGTTGTTCGGTTACTTAGAAGAGAGCTTCTCTCTTGACTGACTCACTCTTCATCTCCTCCGGTCAAGCCCAACTACCATTCTCCACCGCTTTTCTACTTTTCATCTCTTCATAGGTAACATTTCATTTCTTTCTTTACATGCTTTTATTATATAAATATATATATAGATTCTCAGTCCCAATATGAGCTTTTTTTGAAGTAATTTTTCACTATTTCAATTATTTTGATTTTCTTGTTTTGACAATTTTGTTTTATACTAATGTTAATTGAAAAAAAAAAAAAACAGAACAAAGAATTCATATATTATGTAATCTTGTTCTTTACATGGTTTTATAAGTCTTTTTATATGTGCATCCGTCCATGTATATATTTTCCATAGGAATTTTTGATTAGTTAATGTACTGAGATTAGATTTGATGGTGAAAATTACAAGAAAAATTAATACTTTTAGTGGAGTTAATTTCCCAAAGGAATGATATGAATAAGTTTGGTTTTCTTGGTTTGAAAATTAAAGAATTCATTTTTGTAATTGTTGAGAAAAGTAGAAGTACCAAATCAAATACAGTACAATAAAACTTGGTAAGAATCATAATAACAAGACATAATCGTACCATTCTACTAATCTTTGACAGACCTGAATATGGTAGATTTTTGGTTGTAGAACAAGAAAGAAGCATAAGATATGTATGTTTTCATGGATCACTATACAATTCTTGGGTTGCCAACTGGCAAAGAAGGTGCTAAGGTTACAATAGAAGAGATAAGAAAGGCATATAAAGCAAAGGCCCTATTGTTGCACCCTGATAAAAACTCACATGATCCAAAAGCCAATGCTAAATTCCAGAGGCTCAAGTGTTCATATGACATACTCAAGGATGCCTATGCTCGAAAACTTTTCGATGAGCAGCTACAAATGAATTTTGAACATGATGAGGAGAGAAGGAAGATGGAATCTGATCTTGCTAGAGTAATTCTTTTTTTGTGTGTTTTTCCTGTTTTATTGATTACTCCTTAATCAGGTGAATTGTTGTAACTCTTTTGTGTTATAATGTTTGTTATTATTAGAATAAAAAGAAGGAAGAGAAGGCAAAAGCAGCTGTAGCAAAAGCGAAAAAAGAAGCAAGAGCAGCAGAAAAAGAAGCCAAAAGGGCAGAAGAAGTTGTGAAAGCCATAAATGAAGCAATGGCAGCAGAAGAAGCAGCCGAAAAAGCGAATGATGAAGCGGAAGCAGCTGTAATAGCAGCAGAAAAAGCCAAAGGAAAGTCTAAAGCAGCAGCAAGAGCTGCAGCGAAAGCCAAAGAAGAAGCGGAATTAGCAGCAGTAGCAGCCTCAAAAGCCATTGAAGAAGCAAATGCAGCAGAAAATGCTGCAACAAGAGCAAGAGCAAGAGCAAAAGCAGCACTGAAGTGAAGGCTTACAAACTTGGGCCCTTATTATGACCAAATCCCATCATAATTTTCATCTAATGAGAATTAGATCTCAACTCAAAACTCATGAAAATTATAATGGGATTTGGTCATGACTCATGCCCAAACTTGGCATTTTTTGGTTCTCATACTAGCCAAGACTGTGGTTCTCCATCTTCCAAAATTTTGTGAAAGCAAAATAAGTTTGTGATTCATGAGATATTTGTCACCACTTGTCAAATAATTATTTCCAAATTTATTCTTGATGTCAAAACTAGTTTAATCAATGTATATATACAAAAAGATGTTGATTGTGATTTGAGATAGGTCTCCAATCTAAGGCACACTACAAATTTAGGGGCTTGACCCAAGCTCAACTACCTATCTAAGCGTGAAATAATTTATTTTTTTTTATAATATTTTAATAATTAACATTATATGGATTACTAAAAATTTGTTATATAAAAGTGTGTACATGTCAACAATTCATTATGACAACTAAGATATTTTTAAATAGATAAGTAAAGAACCAAATAGAATGAGAGTTTACGCAATTTTGTCCTAAAAATTCGATTTTTGTACTTCTGTTATTTCAAGTGATTTTATCGCTAATAACCCTTTTGTGATTATGACTTCCCTCTTTTGTTTTTACCAGCAAACAAATTTTTTTTGACGTACCAGTTAAACAATTTAATTTTCTTTAAAAACTGAAGAAGAATCGTAGGACAATTAAAAAACAAATATATGGCACATTGTCACACAAACTAACAAGAAAATAAAGAAATAATAATAAAACAAACAAGTAATTATAAGTCTACTAGAATTCCATGACCATAAATAGAAATTTATTACATTAAAAAAGACAATTTATTTGCTTAGAAATATTTATTATTAAACTAGAAAAAGACAACATGAACTCACAGTCTTATCATTTAACAGAAAATATTGATTAATTAACTTCCAAATTCCAATACTAAAATATACTAAGTTCCACCATTTAAGCTTTACAGGGTGACAATGGAGCTCCACAAAGACAATCATTCCCCAAAAATACACTCGCCGGAAACTTATTCGCCGGAATAGCTCCACACAAATGATTATGACTCAAATTTAGTTTCCCAACCCCTGTAACAGCCTTAGGAACTTTCCCAAAAATCAAATTCTTCGACAAATCCAAATACTTTAATGTCTTCACTATCTTCAACTTCTCCAAATCGAACTTCAATTTGTTACCCGATGCCCAAAAACCCACCAACAATTCCGTTCTGTTCAGTAACCCGATCGGACTACCAGATATCTCGTTCTCCGATAGATCGATGAAGTCGTAGAAATGTGTCTGCGATGGCTTCCAATCATCGAGCTTCATTTTGATTCCACACTTGGCAAGTTTCAGAGAATATATGATCGGAGAAGTGGTGACCCATTTGGGGATTGTTTTCAAATGGAAGTTGTTGTACGACAAATCTAGTGATTCGATTCCTTTAACTTTCAATTCAGGAAATGGGTCGGTGAGATTATTGTGAGAAAGGTCGAGATTGAATATCTTGGTGAGATTCACAAAGGTTTTCGGTACAGTTCCTGATAATTTGTTGTGTGAGAGAAAAAGGGTATCGAGTGCCTTGAATTTTCCTAGAAAATCTGGGATTTTCCCTGTGAAAAGATTGTGGTTTAGCTCCAGGAAAGTTAGTTTTGGGTACAAGGTCGAGATTGAATTTGGGATTTTCCCGGAAAATTTGTTGTGAGAAAGATTGAGAAACCTAAGCTCTGGAAATGACCCGAAAATTTCTGGTAAAGGACCCGAAAACTGGTTTCGATCCAAATACAATAAAGTAAGGTTTTTTAGGTTTCGGATCACAGTTGGGAAAGACCCAGTGAAGAGATTCCCACCGAGTTTGAGCTGAGTTAACTGAGTCAGCTTCGAAATTGAACTCGGAATCGTTCCAGTGAATCGATTCCCGTATAAGCTAAGGGCACCTAAACGGGCTAAATCCCCAATGTTTTCAGGTACCCGACCCGAAAGCCTGTTGTTCTCAATGTAGACAAAATCTATGTTGGGTAGCTGAAAAAGCAGACCCGGAAATGGACCTGTGAGGTTTCGAAGATCTTGAAGGTAAAGACCGCTTAAAAATCTGAGCTTTGCAAGAGATGGTGAGATTGTACCAGATAAGAAGCTTTTGGGTTGATCGGGTTGACCCACTAACGAAAGCTCCGTGACCCGGTTGTTGATCCGACAGTTAATACCCGGCCAAGAACAACAGTCAGTACCTTTTTTCCAAGAGCTGAGGATGCCTGAAGGATCAGCTGTGATACCAGATTTGAAGCTCAGTAGAGCTGATTCGTCATCCACGTGGCAGGCGGCTGAGGCATCTTTGACACAGTGGTGGGTGAGAATAGTGGTGATGAAGAGGAAGAGGGTGAGATGAAGTTTGCTCATTTTTGGGTTTTGGGAGAAAACTAAAATGATCCAAGTGAAGATAAGTGTTGATTGTGATTGTGAGAAGCTTTTATTGAAGATTGGATTTTGTTGACAATGTTGACTTTGACTGTGTTTAAATAAGTGTAGATGAGATGAGTAATGACATTTGCACTTAATTATATATTGGAGTGTATCACATAACTTTTCTAAGATTTAATGGTGTGGTGTGGTGTGGTTGGTACTAGTATGGATATTTTTATTAAAGATTAGATTTTGTTGAAGATGTTGACTTTGACTGCTTGCGCTTAAGAGTGTTGTTGTGATGTGAATAGTTAAGTTGAGTAAATATTAGGACTCAAAATAAATGATCACATGGATAGATTTGGGAGGTGGCGGCTTGTTAGCCATTAATTTTTAATATAACGGATAATTATTAATTAAAGAGTTATATTATCAAACTGATAACTATAATAAAACAATAGATAGCAGCCATGCAAAGTCTTCCTTTGGCTGAAAAAGTAATTTTTTTTTTGAAAGAAATGTAGTTTTATCATTTTAAAAGATTTTTGTTTAAAATATTATTTAAAGAAAGTATTATTATTAGACATCAATGACGTAGCACATTAACAACGCAAAATTAAAATTGAGGGGAATCTTATCTTTTTTTTTGTTTGAGGATGGCAAAAAGTAACCTTTAAAAGTTTAAATATTAAAATTAAAGGTGCTTATGAGATTTGAACATTTGACCTCTATTGTATATGTAAGTTAGATTAATCATGTTAGGAAAATATAAGATATTAATAGAAGAATGATAACATGATGAACAAAGAAACTAAGAAAATTACAACTTTATACAATAAGAAAGAAAAAGATTATAAGGACTATAAATTAAATTAAAAAATGTTACAATTTTAAATCATAAAATACAAATAAAGATAAGAACAAAGTTATAACTCAAAACAAAACATACACGTAAATGTAAAAGTAATGTGAGAATATATTATATAGAATAGAGTTTATATATCTATTTTATATAAAGTATACCTATATAACTGAAATTTTTGGTTTTTGAGAATTTTATGAGTAACTTTTAATTTTTATTTAATAAAATAATAAAATATTATTTATCTATAATAAAATAATAATAAATATCCTAAATTAAATATTTGAATTTGAACTGATATTAACAATCACCTCAATTAAATATCCTAAAACAATTGAATCACCTCTGCCCTCAATTAAATATTCTAAAACAATGGAGAAAGAAAAACAGAGCCTTTTAGACACAAACCCACAAAAAGTTTTCTTCTTCAATATCAAAAACCCACAAAAAGTTTTCTTCTTTTACAATCTCTTACTCTAAAATTTCCATAACCATTTCAATCTAGGCTTTGTGTGCCGTGGATCGAGAACCATGTGTGGTGGAGCTATTATCTCCGACTTCATCTCGACGAATGCGCCGCCGCGGTCCACTCGTCTCACCTCCAACTATCTCTGGCCGGATCTCAAGAAATCCAACTCCGGCAAACGTTTCTCGAAGAAATCTCATCTGAGATCGGAAATCATTGATCTTGACTTCAAGGATGAATCTGATGTTGAGTATTTTGATGATGATGTAGTTGATGTTAAGCCTTTTGCATTCACTGCTCGTAACAAGCCAACCGTATCTCGAGGTAAGACCGATTATTTGTTGTAACAAACTGAGTTATTTTCTTTTATTGAAGAAATTCAATGCACTTATTCTTATAACTAATCAGTATGTCTTTTTTTTTTTAAAGTCTGAAATTTGTAGTCAGTCGTAGAATGTTTTTAATTACTAATATGTATTATTTCTGGCTCAAAATTATAATATATGTATTTTTAGAGTTTATATTTGTGAATGTTTTTTTTTATTTATTTTGGGATTATTATTTATTGTCTGAATTATTAGTTACATGTTTTTTTTTTTAATTATGACAGTTGCCTCTTCTTGAGATTTTTATTGAGTTCGATGGAATAGCTTACAAAATTTGACGATCTACGGCATTTATTTATTATTCTATGAAATATGTTCTTATAGCATAGTTTGGTGAACAAATAGGTAAGTGAAGATGGCAGATGCAGAGGATATTCAGCCACTTGTCTGCGATAATGGAACTGGAATGGTCAAGGTATTAATGTTATTAGTCATTGTTTAAAAGTTTCCCATTGAATCATTGATCTTCTGTGCAAAAGCTAGCTAAATGTTACTCGTAAGTGTGTAGAATTTGCCAATTGACCATGAATTATTGTGATCTTACGCCCTTCAAATGTCCACGAGAGGAAGAGAGGAAGAGAAAATGTCCACGCCCACCAAATGTTCAGTGACGAGAACCTGAATGCTTGTTCTGTCATGTGAGAGACAACACATGGAAAATTTGTAAATAAGAGCGTAGACAGAAAATTATCGAGTAGATATGGAAATTTTGGTTGGATTTTGGGTTATGTAATTTTTTCTGTTCTCTTCTAATATCTCTTGCTACTCTTTCCTTTGGTATGTTTCTTCCCTTGGGCCCCAAATGTTGCTGCCAAATCTGGGATCCCAACTCTTATATCCCAAACGTTACTTCTAATAACCACTTAATTTGCTCTGAATTTTGCACATGTACTTACCACACATATTTGCTTAATGCAGCTGAAATGATATTATAGTGGTGTCTATCAGATTTATTATTATATAGGTTTATAATAGAGTCCTTTGTACAGGTTAACAAAGTTGTAAGAATTATGATTTGAGTTGGTTTCATAGTCTTTTTGAACATGTAAATGAGTGACTTTGAAGCTTGAAGTATATCTCAATTTTTGTTTTCTTTGATTGAGCAATATACATATTGTTTATACTTTAGATAGTCTATTATTTATTTCTTAATCTATAAAAGATAAATTACTTTCAATATATGTATTGTAAAATACTAAAATTAAGTGGGAGCTAGCAGTATTTAACTCTGTTTTTGTATAAATTTAATTTATTTGTTTGAGAGGGTATTTATGAATAGCAGGGCATATTAAAATGATACGAGCTCCTATTTTATTTTTTATCGTTTTTTTTTATTTATTATTTTTTTTTGTTATTTAGCTTTTGTTTTATTTTTTATCTTTTTTTTTTATTTATTATTTAGTTCGCCATAAAGAATTTAAAAATTAAATATCTATGTATTCCTTTTCTTATTATAATTTGGACATTCTTATTCTAATTTATATCATAGCTAGCTGAGAATAATAATATATGTCATCAACCCAAAACCTATTTATATTTCATCTCTTCTCTGTCTTTTTTCATTCCAATATATATAACAGAATCATATACCCTCTAATTTTTTTTGTTGGCCGTTACACCGCTTCTTTTTTTCTCCAGATTTTTCTCTCTGCTTATTCTCCCAAGTAATGTTAATAGATCATCACTTTAATATCATATTTTTTTTTTTTTTTTATGAATAAAGATAAATATGAAATTTTAATGTTAATATTCACCGCTTCTTCATTTGTTTCTTTTAAGAAGAATATATCTTCATCATGCATCTCTCATATTTCGTTTTCGTTTCTATTGTTTCTATTAAATTTCTAAAACAGTAATAACATTGATTGATTGTAAATTAAAAGAAAATATAAAAAGAAAGTAGTTGTAACAATTTATTGTGAATAATGAATATTGTCCAAATGTTATATTCAAAAATAATGAATATTGTCAAAAATAAAACTCTATACTATATTTAATCATATAGAGTTTTTCTTTTTTGATCTAACCGTTTCATGTAAGTATGGATTTTATGAATTATTATTATTTAAATTTAATGTCTGCAATTACTTTATTACACCATCTTTTCTTACTTGTGTAGATTGGATTCTTACAACATTTTCTGCATTAGCATAATGACACATGGTAAGATGTCATACACAAAATACCTAAAACTTAAAAATGTATTTTGTTTAAGAGAAACTAATACATATGAAATTAATGTTTATAATTTAATTTTACAAGATCGTGACAGAGAACCTTCAAAGCGAATTCCATATAAAGATTTACCAATCGAAAAAAAGAAAGCAATATGTAAAAAACAAAGAGAGAGAGATATGCTAGACAAAAAGCATTTAAGATCAATAACATTATTGTAAGTAGTAATCCCAGTCATATTGATCTTCACACATATATTGCCGAGAATATGGCAACGTCAAGTCAACAACAAATAAAAAGACTGCGAAATGACTCCACTCACACTACCATAAATGAAGATGAATGTTCTTGTGGAGATAATGTTTCTACCAATGTCGATTGTGAAACTAATTTATTTGTAAATTCATCATCTTCGAGCAATGTCAATTTCAATCAGGTTTGCATTTGTCCCATATTTTTTTTTTTTCAAAACTCAGCTACTTCATTCACGTGATGAAACTCCCTATGATTATTTTGGATGTTGTTTTTGATAAATATTAATATATATAATCAGAACCCAAATGAATTTGCTGGGGGATCAACCTACAATAAAAGAGTAACAAGACCTCGTAGCGGTAAGGGACACTTTAAATTTATAATTAAAATCAATATGTTATGTGAGTTGGAATTTGATACCTAATTATTATTTTACAATAAAAAAGGTCTACATCTTCATTCCTCACCTCGATTTCGTCAATTGCTAAAAGAGGTGCCATCTGAAGCATTTTCTCTACCATCCGTCCCTCGATGCAAACATTGCAAAGCGAAGCGTTTCATTCATGAAACAACAGGCTTTTGTTGTGCCGATGGAAAAATTTATCTCGCAACAAACGATGTGCCGAATGAACTTTATGAATTGTTTACTTCCAGTAGCAAAGAATCTACACATTTTCGAACATACATTCGAACTTACAACAATAAATTTACGACAAATCAATGTGTCGAAGGAATAAAGGAATATATACTTTCAGAAGCCAAGGGCAAATCTATCACACAATCAATAATTTACTACCATCTGATGGACGTCCCTCTAATCTGCAACTATATTTTTATGACACCGAGAATGAATTGGAGCACCGACTTAATGATTCAAAATGCAGATTGGATCCATCTGTTACAAGTCAATTTATGAATATCCTTCGAATCAATCCGTATTCTATATTCTTTCGTTCACTTGGAGATTTTCCAGATTTGGAAACACAAATAATTCAAGTAAGAGAAGATGTTGGGCTAGATCAGCGTGTATTCAATGCTCCTACATCCTCACAAGTTGCAGCAATTTGGGTGGAAGATGATGAAGGGTATCAACAAGGAGGGCGTGACATTTTTGTGTATAATCATGATGGTGGAAAACATAAAGTTCAATATTACTACGACTGTTACGATCCATTACAATATCAAATTTTATTTCCTCACGGAGATTGTGGTTGGCATCAACACATAAAACGAATTGGAGGACACACAACCAGATCCAATGTTCGTAGCCCAACAATAGATCCTCAACAGTCAACCACTGCAGAAGAATTACTTGCCGCTGAAGAACGAGGTTAGATTGTAAAATTTTAAATCTCATCAATGTTTTATTCATTGTGCACACCATATTTAGTAACACTTCCTTCTCACTCAACTCCTGTAGTATCAAACCGACAAAAAAAGGAAGCAGTAGTTTCGTGTCGCGAATATTATTGCTTCAAGTTACAAATAAGAGAAGATGCACGATCAATTTTGCTACACTCAGGACGAATGCTACAACAATATGCCGTAGATATGTATGTCAAGATTAGACTATTACAGAAATGAGCAACAACATATTCGGTCTGAGTTATATAAAGGTATAGTTGACACAGTAACGCTTGGAGAAAGAGATGCCTCTAATGTTGGCAAAAGGATAATATTGCAATCTTCTTGTATTGGAGGTCCACGAGACATGAGAAAGAGATACATGGAAGCTATGGCTTTGGTTCAGCGATATGGAAAACCGGACATTTTTTTAACGATGACTTGCAACCCAAACTGGAAAGAAATTACCAATGAACTAAGCCAACATGAAGAAGCTCAAAATAGACCCGATTTAGTTGCTCGAGTATTCCATGCCAAACTGGAAGAATTAAAAGACAAATTATTTAAACGTGAAATATTCGGCAAGGTTGCCGCATACGTCTATGTTATTGAGCACCAAAAAAGGGGCCTACCACACGCTCATTTTTTAATTATCCTACAAGGCGATTGGAGATTACATGCACCCGAATATTTTGATGAGATAGTATCAGCGGAGATTCCTGATAAAAATACAAACATGCACTTGCATAACGCTGTTGTGAAACACATGATGCATGGACCATGTGGAGATTTGAATCGATCAAATGTTTGCATGAAGGGCAATCCTCCACGTTGTAAAAGTAATTATCCAAAAAATTATGCACCTTTTACGTCTGTTGGAAATGATTGCTTCCCAATATATAGACGCCGAAACAATGGAACGCACGTGAAGGTGAGAGGCACACACTTAGACAATCGTTGAGTCGTCCCATACAACCCGTATTTGCTTGCAACCTTTGACTCTCACATTAATGTTGAAATTTGCTCTACAATAAAGGATGTCAAGTATCTCTACAAGTACATTTATAAGGGTCATGATCGTGTTGCTTTCAACTTAGTATCTGAACCAAGAAATGACGAAGTTGATGAAATTCACCAGTTCCAAATGGCCCGATGGATTGCAGCACCTGAAGCTATGTGGAGAATATATGGGTTTATTGTTAATGAGATGTACCCGTCAGTTTATAGTTTGCATCTGCACCTCGAGCATCAACACCCAGTAACTTTCAGAGCAGATCAAGACCTATCGAACATTGCCACTTCAGAACATTTTAAAAAATCAATGCTAACAGAATTTTTTGTATTGAATCGAACTGATCAAAATGCAAACGCATTACCATACAAACAAATCCCAGAAAGCTATGTTTGGAACCAACAACACAAGATATGGTCTACTCGAAGAAAAAAAACAGTCATAGGACGTATTGTAACAACAAATCCATTTGAGGGTGAGAGATATTATCTACGCATATTGTTGAACCATGTAAGAGGGCCGTTGTCATTCGAAGATCTAAGGACAGTGAACGGAGTTCTGGCCCCAACGTATCGTGAGGCAGCGACGATGCTTGGGTTGTTACAAAGAGACAACTGCTTGGAAGATTGTTTACATGAAGCATCTCTATACCAAGCGCCTTCGAGTCTGAGACAACTATTCGCAACGATATTAGTTTATTGCAATCCAACGAACCCCAGAGACCTATGGGAACATTACGAGGAAGAAATGTCCGCCGATTTGAAATCTGAAGAAGATTCTCTATCTATTGTGAGAAATAAAGTTCTAAAGTCCATCTCTTCTACAATAGAATCCATGGGAAAAGACATCAATTCCTACCAGCTTCTTGACGAGGACATCTCGTTCGATGACGATGAAGAATTTCAATCTAGAGAAATCAACGATGAATTGGGAGTTGAATACCCGAAGAAGATATAACAGCTTCCCACTCCCTAAATGCAGAGCAACGACAAGTGTATAATGCAGTGATGGAACATATTTCATCAAACAAAGCACAAGCGTTCTTCGTAGACGGACCAGGAGGGATAGGAAAAACATTCTTATACAGAGCTCTATTAGCAACAGTAAGATCGAGAAACCTTGTGGCACTTGCAACTACTTCATCGGGTGTTGCCGCTTCCATTCTCCCAGGGGGTCGTACAGCACATTCACGTTTTAAGCTTCCACTTGATGCCAACGAAACAACCTCATGTTCCGTTAGCAAACAAAGTTCTCTTGCAAACCTTCTACGAGCATCAAAATTAATAATATGGGATGAGGCTCCAATGACAAGAAAACAACACATAGAAGCATTGGATAAAATGCTACGAGACATAAATGATTCGGACACACCTTTTGGTGGAAAGGTAATTATTTTTGGAGGAGATTTTAGACAGGTATTACCTGTTGTCCGAAAAGGAACAAGACAGGAGCAGGTAAATTCTAGCTTGGTTCACTCATACTTGTGGCCCACCTTCACCAAGTTCTACCTAATTGAAAATATGAGAGCAAGACTGGACCCAATATTCTCTGATTACATATTGTCGGTCGGCAATGGAATGCCACCGATCACCGTCAATGACACCTTACAAATCCCAAGTAATATGCTCATTCCTTATCACGACGACAACACATCTTTAAACCTCCTAATAGAAAATGTCTTCCACAACATCCATCACTACCCAGAAAATGTGTCTACCATGATGAATCGAGCTATATTAACACCAAAGAACTCTTTTGTCGATGAAATTAATTTGATGTTAATTGCACGTTTCCCGGGAGAAGCACATCACTACTACAGTCGAGTTGAGGCTATAGATAGCACCGAGCAATCAGTTATGGAAGATTTCTTAAACACTCTTACACCAAACGGCCTTCCTCCACATGAATTGCAACTAAAGAGGAATTGTCCAATAATGTTACTTAGAAACATTAATCCTTCAGATGGACTCTGCAATGGAACCCGTTTAATTTGTCGAGCATTTGAACCAAATGTGATAGATGCTGAAATTGCTGTAGGACACCATAGAGGAAAAAGAGTCTTTATACCAAGAATACCATTCTTACCCAATGTGGATGAAAATAGCGGCTTTCCATTTAAACGAACACAATTCCCCATAAGATTAAGTTTTGCTATGACAATAAACAAATCGCAAGGCCAAACGTTAGATTATGTTGGAGTTTATTTGCCACAACCTGTTTTTTCACACGGTCAGTTATATGTGGCATTGTCAAGGGCAAAAACATCGTCTACAGTGCGTGTATTAATACGACCTGTGACCACAGGCCAGCACGATAAGGACTACACCAAAAACATAGTCTACACAGAGTTATTAGAATTATCAAGTTCAAACTAATTTGAAGCAATAACCCCGTACTTATTTTTTATCTATGCCTTTACTTGGCTTTTTGAACAAAGATGAAATGAACATTTTTAAGTGTATCACCTTTTTTGAAGTGATATATAATACAAAAATCTTCACAACAGTTTTTTAATATAATACAAAAATCTTCACAACAGTTTTTGATTAGAATATCAACAGAGCTGAGCTCTTTAGCTGAGTAGCAAAAATTAACTTAAATAAGTATATAAAAAAATATTATTATAAATAGATAAAGTTAGAGTTAATCGCACTCGGCTAACTGTAACTCACACACATTTTTATTTTTCATTTATTTATTTTGATAAAAAAAAATAATTAATAATTTTATCTTTTAATTTTTACATTTATTTATTAACTATTATTACTCGTTTTATATTAAAAATAGAATATAATGTATAATATGATAAATAGTAAATGAATAGAATATGATAAATCCTATTTCGAAGAGTATTATAGTATAAAGAATACAATTTGATAGTTTATAAAGTTTTGGGTGAAAAATTCTAATTTTTTATATAAAAAAGACAAAAAAGAATATATTTTTTATAAATAAAATAGTTAATTAGCTGTATTTTCTGGGCAGTCAAACAGTCAACATAAAAAACTGTTGTGAAGATTTTTGTATTATATAAAAAGCCCAAGTAAAGGCATAGAGTTATTAGAATGAATAAAACTGTTGATATTCATTAGTCAACAGTTATTATACACTTATATTCTATCTATTAGTCTTCAGTGCACGACCTCATTGTCAATTAATTTTAAACTTTATAAAAAAATCTAATTTAAAAGTTTGAAATATTCAACTGATATTTTTTTAAAATTTTAAAATATATCATATATCATGATATTTACTTTAAGCTGTACACTTAAATAACTATATATATATATATCACAATCAGTTTTTTCCCAAGATGGAAGGAAAAACAACAAGTATTAATATTTGCTAGAGAGCTTCGTCTACGAGTGAAGGAAGTTCAGCGAGTACTGGGTGATGCTAGCAAGGATTCTGAACTTGGAAAGAAGTATGTATCACTTGGGAACTTCAATGCCTAACTTAATCTCACAATTGCTTTTGTATCACACAGATGCGAATTTTTAAGCATAGCTATTGATGTTTTATGAAATATTAATAATATTCTTCTAATATATATCTATATATATAATAATATGGTTTTTTTTGGGACGTTCGTTAATATATGTTTAATGGCTTTTGCCATTAATTTTCGTTTTTGGTTCATATACGGATGGCATATAATGCATCAATCAGTTTTTTTTTTTCAATCGTATTAATTGATTGAATTTTTTTATTGGCTTCAATCCTCTTAAGTATACATATATATTGAATTGATTCGTAAGTTGTAGTTTATTTATTTATTTTTCCTTTTCTTTATTAATTACTTGCTGTAGGAGTTTTTTGGCATATATATGTGATGTTGTAAAGTGATTTATTATTAATATGATATATGACTTGCTGTATACATACATATATATATTTTATTAAGGATTATATATATTTATATATAATATGTGTGTAATATGTATATGTTACAGTATAAATTGATAAATGTATATTTTAGTTCAAACAATTAAATTCAAATTTTAGTGTTAGTTTATAACTAATATTTTGAGTAAATTAATTAAAATAATATGTTGCCAAAGTTACCTTCTTTTGTGTAGATTAATTTATTTAAATATTAGGTTGGTTGTGTGTTTGTAATTGATGCATATATTGTCTAACCCAAAGATAAGTGAAGGTTAGCTCACGGAGTTTCCATGCTTTGTGGCTACCATCTTCAATCTCATGCACTACTCTTCACTAATATTATAATTAATAAGATATTGATTATATTTTATGACTCTTTTTATTGATTACGTAGTCATTACTATATTTTTTATTTTGTCTATCTACAGATTTATTTAAAAACAGTTGAATAAATGGCTACAATATATACAACAATTAAGGATATCACCCCAACTACAGAAAGTTGGAAGATTGAAATGAGAGTGTTAGAAAAATCTGAAAAGCGGACAAGCAAGAGTTCACCACTCAAATATCAAAAGCTTATGTTAGCAGATAAAAAGGTATACAATTAGTTTATTTACCGTTGAAATTGTAAATACTCTACTAATAAATGCTATATTTTCCGAATTCTGACTATAAACACGCTTCAACAGATTATTATTTCATAAATATATTTTTTTCTTTAAAAATGAACACAGGGTAATGATGTTGAAGCAGTAATATTTGGCACTGAAATTGATGCTAGAGAAAACACTTTGGAAGTGTTCCACACTTACTACATGAGCAACGCTTATGTAAAAAAAAACAGCCCCACCTTTCGATAAAAAGCGAGACTACAAATATTCTTGGACATTGAACTCAAGAACAGAAATCGAAGAAATCCAAACAGAAGACAACCAGATATCAACACCAAACTATGATTTCATTCCGTTTAGGGACCTGCATACACCTAAAGAATTCAACAAACCAATAGGTATTTACAATTTGATTTTCATATATATATATATATATATATTCCTCATTGACTAACTATTTAATATTTCAATTTATTAGATATTTTGGCTATTGCTCTCAAAATGAACTCACCAAAAGAAGTCAACACTCCCTATGGACTACATACAATTCAAGAGATATATTTAATTGATGGAAGGTAAACTATACATTTAATCTACCACTATAAATACACCCTTGTGTTCATTTTTATTGTGATATATTAAATACTATTTAACAAAATTTTTACTAATCCATTTTTTTATTTCTTTACAAAGTTGTAGCTTCAAACCAGTATGTTTGACGATGTGGGGGCATAAAGTTCACGATGAATGCTTACAAATAGCAGAAGTAATCGAAGACATACCCATAATATTGAGATCAAAACTAATTGTTCAAACCAAGAGAGGTTTGCATTAATTGAACTACTGATATTTAAAAACGAAAATTCAAAAATTCAATTAACACATACATTTTGATTTAGGGCTGTCTCTATCGTCACGCAACACGAGTACCTTCAAAATCAATCCTCAACTCCCCAAAGCAGAAGCACTAAAGGAATGGTAATACTCATAAAATCAAATACACATACTATTATAGCTACACATTTTACAAAAAAAATTAAATTTTTGTATACTATATTTATAATAATACTTACTCTATTTTAAGGGCGGAGAGCAACGAAACAGAAATTAAAAACGCAATAGCAAACTGCTTGATATATGAATCTTCTCCAAAATCTTTTGTTGGATTACGAAATAGTGACTAACATCCAAATTTCAGAGTTGACGAAAAATCTGCAACTGAATGAGGTAAAAACTACTATAATATTTACTTTATGAAACTTTCGTTTCAATATCTTACTATTATTAACACCATTTGATTTGGATGTAGAAAAAATATTTTTGGATTGAGGCGGCAATAAAAATAACTGACACTCTTCAAAATTTTTATTACATGTCATGTGACGCATGTCATAAAAAAATAGATTTATACAATCGCGATGAAAAAATCATATGTGACAAGCCAACATGCGGCCAAGAAGTATTTCCTACACCACGGTATATTACAAAAAACATATGATGTTATTGAAATTAAGTTAAAATAAAAAAATATACTAACAATCTTATAATGCATTTTACAGTGCTATAGCATATGTTGAACTTGATGACAATACAAAGAGACTATCTGCTGTCATGTTCGCAGATATTGTCGAAAAAATATTTTTCGTGTAATGCTTGTTGGAATATATTACCAGGATCTTAGATCTACTCACAAGTATGTTCTTTAAACACCCTAAATATGAACTTTCTAAAACGATAAATTAAACACATATAAAGTTAAGAAAACCTTACATTGATGTAGCGGAATTAATGTCTCCTTCCACTCAGATCTCTAACCCTTGTATCCTTTCTGTAGCAGAGTATAATCAAGATCTGAGCCCGAATGTCCTTCTTCTTCAAGTTTGATCCTTCACAGTCTTCCAATCTATGATTGAGTTACTGCTTGCTGTGTGTGGGCACTTACTCTTTCACTAGGATCGAAATTGATCAAGCAGAAAAGAAGAGAGAGGGTTTCGGCCAGGTATAGAAAGTGGGGAAGGCTCATTTTTTCTGAAGAGAGAAATTTCTGTCAGATTACTAATGAAAGCATGTTATGTGACTGAGCCATCACTTTCTATTTATAGGCAACTACTAGGTTTAGGTTAGGATTTATTTGGCATTAAAATAATGAAAATATTAATTTGAAAAACCAACTTAAGTGGTTGGCCATGGTGTAGTATTGGGCCTCACTTAATTTTGCAGTTTTACCAAATTTTATCTTTATTTTCTCAAAAACGCCAATTTTCCAATTCTAACCTTTTAAATGCCAAAACTAATTATTTAATAACTAAAATAGATTATTAAATAATATTGTCATTTAATTTAATTATTAATTAGACATATAAAGTCCATTAATAAATAAATAAACCTAGAAACTCTTTTCTTTACAATTTCACCCCTGCTTAGTGAAAATTCATAAAATTAGACATAGTCTAACTTTAGAATTATAATTGATCAATCACGAATCAATTAATGAGTCTTACAAGCAGAATGTTCTCAACTAGAATGGGGACCATGGATCTATATGCTGAGCTTCCAATAAGTGAACCAAATTTACCAAGTAAATTCCTACTTATTAATTCTTCGTTGAATCCACTCTTAGAACTTAGAATTGTACTCTCAGACTTATATAGAGCATATTGTATGTTCCACGATATCAATATACTATCTCATTTAACCATTGTTATAATCTTATTGTGATTTAAAGATCCTCTATATAGATGATCTACATCGAGATGGGATTTCTTTACCGTTCTCACCCCTCAATGTATTTTGCCCCTTAAAACACTTAGCTACCTGTAAATGGTGTTTAGTGATCTAATAATTAGTCAGTTAAACAAGAGCTCATCCATTTACTTCTATTTGCTAAGCTCGAAGGGAATCATCACTTGACTTCTATACACCAGTAGAAGCTATAGATTCCATATTTATGTTCAGCACTCCCACTCAATCATACTATCATGTTCCCAAAATATACGTATCACCCTGACCCAAAAGTAGGCTTAACTAATAAATCAAAGAACATGAATAGCACTCCTGAGTTGAGCCCAAGCATATCAGGATTTAGATTCTTTTAATCTTAAGATCAACTACTGATATTGACTTGGAAAGATATGTATAACGGTAAGTTTGTAATATCTTAACTTAGTTGCAATATCGGTCCAGTCCAATGTATACTCCATACATTCGAAACTAGTATACTTTACTAATGTCCTGGAAAGAACATAACACTTACTCCAAGTGTAAGTACACATCATCGCTGATTATCACATTAGTGTAAATCCAATAACACTGATGAAACAGGGACCAAAACTTTTGATTCATATGATCACAATCACATTCCACTGTGTTGACGATACTGTAATTATGAATAAACATATGATCTGAATTTGACTGATTTTGTGTGTATGAATGTAATAAACATATTAAACATATTAAACCATTAGCATGTAAAATTCATGCAAACATCAATCACTTCAAATTTCTTATGTTGATAACTAATCAGATTGTAAAGAGTTTTATTTAGGGCATAAAACCCAACAATGCTGCCCAACTAATGAACTATACTGCAGAGGTGTAGTTTTTAAAAAATTAAATAGTTTTACATGCCTTTCATAAGTTGATTTTTTAATTAAATAAATTATGCACACCATGTCTAATCATCTTAAATGAAAATACATCACTGTTTGCAGGAACACCGCCGCTTTGTCGACACTACCATAATCAATTTATCAAAGAAAAAATGGATAATCCAGATATATGCGGACCCGGCTAGAATGAAAAGTGCAAAATACAAAAATTACACTATTGTCTCTATCAAAGAAAATGAAGATTGAAATCCACCAATGACTATCATTAGTTTTCTTATCTATAATTTTAAGACTAATGCTATCTTCAATTATCAACAATTTAGAGATTGATTTTTAATTTTCTTTTTATCTTACCCCCATTTAAGTAATATTTCTTTAAGTATTGGAACATCAATTTTTAGTTTATTTTTGGATTAACTTAAGAACATATTTAAATCATTAAGCTTTCTTAAACACTAATATATTGCATTCAGTATTCAATAATAATCTCACTTTCAAATAACATAAAAAAAAACCTAGCATAAAATTTAATATACGTGCCTCACACGTAGTTTTTTGCTAGTATATATATATGATATGGTGTAGATATTGTTGAAAAGATGAACAGAATGGAGAAAATAATCTTCATTAAAATATATACAATAAGAAAAATGAACTAACTAAAGTACATCTGTCATAATAGAAATATGACAACCATAATCGAAAAGCATAACTAACTAGGGATGAACATCGGATGAGTTTATCGGGTTTTGGGTTCAAAAAAATGAAACCGAACCCGAACCTGAACTCGAACTCGGATAGGGCACGAGTTGGCAAATTAGCGGGTTTCGGTTGGCCGGATTGACTGGGTTGACGGTTTGACCCGGTCAACTCGGTCAACTCAGTCAACTCTTTTAAAAAATTAATTTTTTATTCAAATAATTATTTCTTTTATTTATTAAATTAAACATATATAATATAACAGTTTTTATTTTTAATTCTTTTTATTTTTAATTAATATATATAAAATGTAATAAAAAATAAAAAATATATATAATATACTAAATATGTTGTTGGCGCGCGGGTTCAGGTTCAACCCAAAACCCCGGTACTCCTAAAAACTCAACCCGTGAACCCGCTCGAAGGGTACCGGATTAAACTCAACCCGCCCAAACATTTTTTTTTAAAAAAAAAAATTTGCGAGTTCACCAGTTCGAATTCAGGTCGAATCCGCTCGAAATGTTCAGTCCTATAACTAACACTTGAAAACAAATATTATCTAACACCTCTCCTCAAACTTAGTATAGCTAAAGAAGCTAGAATAAGTTTGTCTCTTAGAAAAACAAAACGAGTGCTATACAAAGTTTTAGTTAAGATGTCGACTATTTGATCGCAAGCAGGAACATACTTGACAATCAATTGTTTGTTCAGAACTCTTTCACGCACAAAGTATGAATTCAACTCAATATGCTTGGTTTGTGACTGTGAGTGAAGAATCAGGTTGACATCCATCAGAACCGAACTTCGATTGTCACACCAGATAGTTTGAGTAGTTTGCAGTTGCAGACCAATCTCAGCAATGAGAGCTTGAGTCCAAGTTATTTCTGCAGCAGTATGAGCAAGGCTGCGATTAGGGGTGTACATCGGTCAGTTTGATCAGGTTATAGTGTATTTTTACCAATCCAATATAATTGTTGGGTTGCAAATATCTAATTGGAATCCGTCTAATGAAAAAAATAAAAAAAGTGCAACCCGTCCAATAATTTTTGTCGGTTTGGTCGAGTTAACCCGTTTAAACTGATCTTTATTTATTTTTTTTATTATTGTTAGTTTTTAGTGTTCAAATGATTGATTTGAAAAAATAAATGTATAGTATACGTCTTTCAAGATTAAAATAGTTATTTTAAATTAATGTTAAAAAATAAATATAAATTGAATAAACATTAAAGTATTAAACAATATTTTTTTACAAAATAAAATTAAAAATTATACTCATATGTAAATTCTAAGTTTCAACTTCAATATTCGAATACCGTCAAAATTATTAATTATAAATTCTAAATTTCAAATTAAACACTATAAAATACAAACTTAAAATATAAAATAGTTTAACTATTAAATGCAATTTATATATTATATTATAGATAATTTTAGTAAAAAACATGTAAATCGGTTTATTCGGGTTATTTGGGCGGGTTAGAATAATATTCAACCCGTCCAATATATTCATTGGGCGATTTGATTTTTTCGTAAAGTTATTCGGGTTGTGTAATCTGTCGGTTTATTCGGTTTGGTTTGCACGGTTTGTAAATTTTTTTGAATAGCCCTAGCTGCAATATTCTGCTTCTTTACTCGATCGAGAGACAATTTTCTACTTCTTTGAAGACCACGATACAAGGTTGGAACCAAGGAAGATGCACATGCCAAAGGTACTTTTCCTGTCATCAGGGTTGGAACCAAGGAAGAGCACAAATTACATTGAACAAAGGCTGAAAAGGCCATCACAAAACAAACACATAATAATTTCACAACTTCCATACCCTGTAGAAACAAATAAACACCACCCAAACACATAAACAAAACAAGCCATTGAAGCCGAATGTTAATTTCCACATTATAATATTTGAACTATTTCAAGTTGGATTAATGCTCATTTAGTGAGTCCTTAATCTCTTCATGGGGCCAGCATATCTTAAGATTTCAGGGAATAATGAAGCTCCAAACACAAACACAAAACCAAAGGCAACTCCAACAATTATCCCATTTGTAAAGCTTTCATCTCTTTGTGATTGATGGGTTGCCTCCCTTGGAATATTGGAAGACTCATGTTTTGCACAAATAATATTTGTGTAATCATCACCACAAAGATCAATATTTCCAACAAAACTTGAACTTGGAAAGGTTGAAAACTGACCCCCTAAAGGGATCTTTCCATGCAATTGGTTGTAAGCAACATTAAACTTTGATAGAAAGCTTAGACTTTCCAATGATGAGGGAATCGTCCCAGAAAGTTTGTTGTGTGAAAAATCCAATGCCTCTAAGTTTCTCAACCCTGCCAAGTTACTTGGGATTGGTCCTGATAGGTTGTTAAATTTCAAATCTAAATATCGAAGCTTTTTAAGATTACAAAACTCGGGCAAGATTGATCCACTAACCTTGTTATAACTCAAGTCTAGAGTTGGTGGAAGACTCATTAGTTGATTGTATTGCAACCCACTTAAACTTACATTTCTCTTCAATGAAAAGGGAAAGTCCATTGGAGATTTTTCCAGGGATACATCCATATCAGTAAGACTTCTTAACTCAGTTATTCTTCTTGGGATTTTGCCACTGAATGAGTTGTTTGATAAGTCCAAGTAAAAGAGGAACTTGAAATCACCAAACCATGAAGGAATTGTTCCATCCAAGTGGTTCCATGACAAATCCAATAGCTTCAATTGGCTGCTTCTACTCAACCATTGTGGTATTGAGCCTCTGAGTCTGCAGTTAGCAATAATGAGAACATTCAACTTTTTGAAATGAAGAGTAGGATCAGCTGGCAACTGCTCACCATGAAAGTTTAAGGTGAAGATCAAAGTACTAAGGTTTTCACAATGCTGAAAGATTCTCAAGGCAGAAGAAAGATTAGAGTTGCTGGTATTTGAAAGAAAGAAGTAAGAAAGACTATGAAAATTCTTGAAGCTTTCTGGTATTTGACCTGTGAATCTATTGCGAGAAAGATCTAAAGTACTCAGAGCTTGACATGAAGGGCGATTATCTGGAATAGGCCCACTAAACCGATTGGTAGCTAAACCAAGAGTAACCAATTTTACCATTGCTGAACAGTTAAGATTAACCAAACCCTCCAAGGAATTGTTCCTAAGATTTAGTGTAGTAAGAGTGGGAGAATTTGACATGGACAGAGGAATAAAACCAGTAAAATTATTTGAAAAGGCAACAAATTTCTCTAACTTTCCAATGCTGTGAAAAACATCTGGAATGGTTCCTGAAAATGCATTAGAAGATATGTCAAATTGAACAAGGTTGGTGAGGTTACTGATCCTTTGGCTAATTAGCCCTGAAAACTTGTTCTCTCTAAGGCTCAATTGAGTTAGCTTCTGCAACTTATATATACTTTCTGCTATTTCACCATTAAGATTATTTTGGCCAAGACTAAGGTACTCTAATGAACTACAATTCCCAAGTTGTGATGGAAGATTACCTTGCAAGTAGTTTCTTTGGAGATTCAATGATCTAAGTGAAGAAGAATTGTCACATATACTTTGTGAAAGAAAACCCTCCAAGGAATTCTCAGAGATATCTAACTCTTGTATTGAAGGTAAATTAATAGCAGTGGAAATTGGGCCTGTTAGATAATTGGAGCTCAAGTCTATAACTTGTAAATTTGGTAAGTTGAGAAGTGATTTTGGAAGGGAGCCTTTAAAAAAGTTGTGGGACAAATTGAGAACTTTCAGCTGATCCAAATTTCCAAGTGATTGAGAGAGCTTACCAGAAAGTTTCTTCTCTGCAAGATCTAACTCTACAACTTTCCCTGTAGATGAAGAATGGCATTTGATTCCTTTCCATTTGCAGCAATCAGAATAGGATTCAGATTCCCACCCATCAATCACTGTTTCCAAACCCCTCACGAAATCCTGTAATGCTTGAAAATCATTTGGGTGGCATGATAGGCTTTGAGCCTGAGATTGTAAGAAACATCCTATAAAACTGAGGATGACCAAGAAATCTAAAGCACCCATTTGGTAGAGGAAGCTGCAGAACACATTCAAATGGACAAATAACTTGTAGAATTCAAGTTGTCAGTTCCATTCTACATAAATGGTAGTCAAGTTTTTGCAAGGATAAAGTCAACTATATTGACTAAGTTGAGTTGAGTGCGACTGAGATATTATATTAGAAAAAAAGTCTGCTTCCCGAATCCCCTGCTCCCACTTTCAAGCCATTTCATCAAAGTAGTTAACAAGGTCTCGAATGCCACCAATAATTTCAAGCCATTTCATCAAAATAATTAATAGATTTTTGATAAATAATTAATAGGTTTATTAACATTTTTTTAACATTACTCAATTCTCTCTCTAACTAATTAATTTCCTTTCAGTTACATTTTAGGTATTTTACTTTTTCTTTTTTCCTTTGTTATCTCTACCGCAATATCACTATCAAGGTTATTTATTTTTTTTTCTTTTTCTCATTTTATCTTTTTTGTTTGCTAATTAACGAGTTGTACTATATGTATAATTATTGTTTTATTTCTTTATTTATTTTGAAAAGAAATTAAATAACTTTTCTCTACAAATTTTGTCTACAACTAGTCAATGGCTAGAGCCAAAGAATGGCAATTGTACGTTTTTTAAGAGGTTAGTAATTTTTTTTTTAAAATTAAATTAATTATAATTAAGTTTTAATTTAAATATTTAGCAAGACTTTTTTTAATAATTAATATTTATAAATAATTTTATTTTTTAATGGAGTTTCTAAGAATTTTTCTATGAAGATTTGAGAGTAAAACACGAAGAAATTTTTGCTCTGGTTCTCTAAAAGTGAAAATGGCTAAAAAGGATTCCTTGAAGGTATTAATTCCCTTTAATAGGTATCTAAAAGGGGTAATTAATTTATTTAAAATTCAAATATTTGGGATTTTTTCCCAAAAGTGAATGTTAGCACTTATTGTGAAAGTACACACGTCACGTATGCGGTGTCACTTAACAATCAGTGTGTGACTCGAGGTACAACTTTCAAGAGATATTTAATGCCTTAAAAACCGAAGAGACCTTTGATCAAGTCACGTCGGATCAATATTGATAATTAGACACAGATCACCCATTCGGGCAACTTCCTAGCTGAATAAGTTCACGTGTGACCAAGAAGGTCCCGCACAGACTTAGGGACAAATGTTATCCTAATTTTTTTAACTATGACGTGGCATCTGACTGGGTGACACGTGTATCATATTTCATAACTTGGATAGATGGTTATACTCCTAGCAGGCTATGCAGATTGATATGAAGCCCAAAGTTATACGTGAATGGTAGGACGTTCGAACATGGTTATTTGTGGACATCCGACCAGCTTGATCACGTAAGTAACTTGCATGCACCGACCAGGGGGTGCGAGTTAGCAATCTCAGAGATGGACATCGTTATTTCTAATTTGGCATGTCACGAAAACAATCCCTACATTTGTGGAATTAATTTGTATCTTCAGAGAATAAAGACAATTGGCTTAGATTTCCTAATCTCTTTATTGTAATTATGGAAACATACTAGTTTTCTATTTTATTTGTTATAGGTTAAGGGAAACCATTCTTCATGTAATTTGCCCCTATAAATAGTGGTTTAATCTCACCATTCAGGGTTAGAAAATAATTCAGAGAGAAAATACTTAAGAGTGAAACCTCAATCTAAGAGTGAAGTACTTAAAGTGTTGGAAATATTTTACCAGGATCTAGATTTACTACCAACACTACAAGAAAACCAGCTTTTGCCGGCGCATTGTTGCGCCGGCAAAAGTACCCTAACTGCGCCGGCAAAGCTTTGCCGGCGCAGTTGTGCACCGGCAAAGATTATCTGGGAAGCTTGGTCGGTAAAGGACTTTTTACCGGCGCGTATAGTAACTTCGCCGGTGAAACTTCCTTTTACCGTTGAGTAATAACGCCGGTGAAAAATAAGCGCCGGTGTTAAAAAATGGCCTTATCCGCCATGAACCTGCTATGATAAGCTTTTGCCGGCGCAATACATGCGCCGGCAAAACTATTGGCGCCAATCTGACAGTTGGCGCCAATAGTTTCATCCATTTTTACCGGCGCAATAATGCGCCGGCAAAAGTATTAATTTTTATTTTTTAAAAAATTAAATTAATTATATTTAATTAATTATAATATTAATTAATCAAATATAATTAAGTAAATGTTTTTAAATAATTATAATATTATATTAACAAAATAAACCAACATAATTTCCATTAAAAGATAAACCAACATCAATTACTACTAAATCAGTATATAAACAAAATGATAATAAAAAAAGTACAGTTCTATAGGCGGGTAATGTCGTCATCATTGTTTCTCTGAGTCTCGGGAGGCTGCGATGACGATCCAGCACCAGGAGTGGGCAATGGTGGAAGATCCATGGGAGGCAAGTTGAAACCCGGCACAGCTCGAGAAAGATACTCAAACTGATCTTGGAATCGTCTGAGGTAGAGTTGTTGTGTCTCATACTGCTGCCTCGTATGTTGAGTTGTCTGTTCCGCTTCCTCCACTTTTTTCTGTAAAGCCTCGTACTGTTCCATTGTAATAGTCGGTTGGGCTGAAGGATGCGTGGCAGGTGCTCTTTTGGCCCCAACTCCCTTCAGTCTGGGGAGATGGCCAAAGCCTCTAAGATGCCGAGATCGTTCCCCGAGTACTTGCGTCATAACAGGTAAGTCTCGGGGGTACTGTGTAGGATCGACAGCAGGCTCTTCGGGCTCATCTTCAGTGGGCGCTGGTTGAGTTGCCGCTATTTCAACCATTTGCTCCTAAAACAAACAAATAAGTTAAATGGTTAATTTTAATACAAAATAAATTGAAAGAAATAAATAAAAATTGAATTAAAACGTAAACTTACGTAAGCTTGTTGCGCGAACTCGTTGCGCCAATCGTTGCCTTTATGGTGAAACTTTTGAAAAGTTTCCACCGCAGTTGGCAGTTCTCCTGTGTCGGGGTTAGCCTATTTTCAAGAAAAAATATATTAGTATTGTTATTTTACTAGAAAAATTTAAATGAATGATAGTTAAATATAAACTTACCCCCTCGACAACATGTGAAACAATAGGCTTGGAGCCCCAGCCTCCTAGAAATTTCATCTTACCCCGACTTTCTTTATTTTTCGCTGCTCTCGCCTGAAATTAATAATTTTTCTAACAATTAATTATTTATTATTGACTATATAAATTAAACATTACCAAAATTAGAAATTTTAAAAAATGTACCTTTTGTTTGTCTGTGCTCCAATAAGCGATGCAGTCACTCCACACCTCTTGAGTTACTCCCTCAGGAGGTGACATGTCGGCCCTCTCCTGTCCAAGCTCCTCAATGTTTTGTATCCACTTCTTCTTGCAGTCTGCCCTCCAGTCACGTAAACCCTTTGACATCTCGTACTCACCGTAGTCTACGAATGTAGGGTTATCTCGTGGGAGGACAAACTTGGTCTGCAAAAAGTTACACATTAATACATTAATTACAATTTAATAAGAGTATAGTAATTTAGAAATTAAAAAAATTATTAAGGCATACCTCAAGTCTATCCCAGAGTGCGTTGATGTCAGCTCTACTGACATCTTCCCATTTGAATTTATTAATGGGGATAGACATCCGAGTCATCCATTTGGCCATATTGTTGAATTTTTTTCCGTTTTTGCCTACGGGGGTGCCAGTCTCTGCGTGCACCTCAATCGGTAACTTGGCAGATTGTGTTTTGGAGAGCTCCTCCTCAACATTCTTGCCCTTGTATTTACCTCTGACCCCTTTCTTTTTCGAACTGCTGCCACCTGGTGCAGACATACTACATATACAACACATATTGTTTATTTAAAATAAACTAACATATTGCAAACATATTAAAGAAGAAGGGTTGTAATTTTTATTTTATTTAAAACACTATTTCAATTACAATTCATCATCCTCATCATCAGTTACATATACAGCATTATCATCACTGTCACTCTCTAATTCTAAGGAGTTGTCTTCTTCGGTATTTAAACCCTCGTTGTCATCATCGACAATGAAATCATCTAATTGTTGAGGCTGTGAATTCACACGATGGATGTTTGCAACTTCAGTTGGGTCGACATCATGGCGAACATAGTCAACATCATCCAACTGTGGAAGTTGAACAACGAACTCGGTTTCAGCTGAATTGTTTTCTCGTACAAAGGGTGTCTCCCCATCCGTGTCCGGGAAGTCCCAAACATTGCGTGGTATGTACTCATTTACAATCAGCCAGTCTTTACCGTTCCTTAAATCAGGAATGTAGTAGATCAATTTTGCTTGAGATGCAAGTATGAACGGTTCATTTTGGTACCACTGTCGGTTGACGCAGATGCTAGTAATAACACCGTCACTATCCATTCTACTCCCGTTAGTTTTAAACCACTTACAAAAAAATAAGAGAACACTGCAATCTTTTAAATAAGTGAACTCCATAATTTTTTCAAGTGTGCCGTAAAAATTTTGTCCATCTTCACCGGGGACCATGACACTGCTATTTTGTGTTTTGCGGTTCTCATCCCTTTCCTTGACCAAAAATTTAATACCGTTCACTATGCACCCTGGATAAAAATAAATTGCTGCATTCGCTGGGTTAGCGATAGCATACAACTCATCTGACACTGCACCGTGGTTGCTCAACCGTAGTTCATTAATCTACATATCAGGAAAAAGATTAAATTAAGAAGAGTTGAACAGTTATTGAGAACAAGGTTAAGAGTATTGAGAGGCAACAAGACTTACTCGAGTTTTGAACCATTCAGGGAACTCAGTCTCTTGCACTTTTTCAATATTGCCTACACCCCTTGCTTGAAGCAACTCCTTGTGCTCACTATATAATATAATGCACTTAGTAAGTTAAGAATTTTTTAGATGAAGTCGACTATTGTGTGTTTGTGTTTTTGGAATTTATACTTACTTGATATACGGCTCAACCTCTGTGCAATTGTTCAAAATGTACCACTCCGCCTTACGCTTGCTTTGCATGGGTAAGGTGTCGACTGTCCTCATACCAAGGGGTCGGCCAACATGCTTGAATACAGAAAATTGTCGAGTTGGCATGTTTTGGACAATGTCATTGTTCCGGTCAGGACGGTTGAATCGAGTTTCGACTTCTCGAAAGTACATTGAGCAAAAGGTTAATGCCTCATTAACCACAAAAGATTCAGCAATAGAGCCTTCCGGACGGGCACGATTCCTGACATATTGCTTGTACACAGACATTGACCGTTCAATGGGATACATCCACCTGTACTGCACTGGTCCACCTAGTATAGCTTCTTTAGGGAGATGCATAACTACGTGAACCATTATGTCGAAGAAAGCCGGTGGAAAAATTGTTTCTAACTTGCACAAAATAGTTAGAATATTTGTTTGCATTTTTTCTAAATTCGAAACATTAAGTGTTCTTGAGCATAATTGTTTGAAATACACACAGAGCTCAATGATTGTGTCCCGGATTTCTTTTTTCAAGAACTTATGGATACCTGCCGGTAGTAAACGTTGTAACAACACATGACAATCATGTGATTTGAGCCCGGAAATCTTGCCTGTATCCAAATTTACATTTTTGTCTAAGTTTGCTGTGAAACCGTCTGGAAATCGTACAGACTTTATGAAGTCTACAAATTCAATCCGTTCTTGAACACTAAGTGTGTAACTAGCTGGAGGCTTTTTCCACTTCCCATTCCGGTCTTCATACAACCACAACTCTCGTCGTATTTGCAAGTCTTGCAAATCCATTCTCGCCTTGTCGGTATCCTTTGACTTCCCGTCGATACTTAGAAGAGTACCTACTAAGATGTCACACACATTTTTCTCAATGTGCATTACATCAAGATTATGTCGTAATGACTTTGACTTCCAGTACTGAAGCTAAAAAAAAATACTTTTTTTAGACCAATTGAGCTCTTCACTAGAACGCTTCCGTTTCACACCCCCGAATTGTTTGTGTTTTCCAGGCAAAGTCAATGGAATTCGGTCTAATTGAGTTAAAATATCATCCCCCGTCAATACAGGAGGTGGTGCTCTCTTCTCAGTCTTACCATTGTACTTTTTGCTTCTCCTTCTCGGATCACTCATTTCAAGAAAACGTCTGTGGCCAACATATCCAATCTGACTATTTAGGCCAATGGAAGGAGTATGTTCATTGCAAGTGGGACACGCCATATACCCTTTTGTGCTCCAACCAAACATTAGAGCATAAGCAGGAAAATTATTTATTGTCCATAACACTGCCGCACGCATTGAAAACACAGTTCCGTTGTAGGCATCTCGGGTTTCAACACCCGTCTCCCACAACTGTTTCAGTTCATCAATTAACGGTCTCATGAATACATCTATGTCTTTCCCAGGAGATGATGGACCTGGAATTAATAAGGTCAACAACAACGATTCAGCACTCATACACTTCCACGGTGGCAAATTATATGGGACACAAATAACTGGCCACAGGCTGTAAGAGTTGCTCATGTTGCCAAATGGATTAAAACCGTCAGTCGCCAATCCCAGTCTGACATTTCTAGGTTCAACAGCAAAAGACGGATGAAGGCGGTCAAACTGCTTCCATTCTTCAGCATCCGCAGGATGCCTAAGCACACCGTCTTCTTTTGGTCTCTGCGAGTAATGCCAACGCATATCCTCTGCAGTGTGTCTTGAGCAATATAATCGTTTTAGTCTAGGTGTGAGTGGGAAGTAACGCATAACTTTGTGAGGAACTTTTTTCCCCTTACCCTTTCTTTTCACCCATCGTGATTCGCCACATACAGGGCAAAACTCCTTCTTCTCATTCTCCTTCCAGAAAATAGCACAATTATACTTGCACACATCTATTGAGTCGTAACCCAAACCTAGATTGCGCAATCGCATCTTCGACTCATAATGCGACTTCGGTAATTTTGTCCCCTCCGGAAATAGATCAATCAAGATGGACAGCAACATATCGAAAGAGTGGTTACTCCACCTATTCAAAACCTTGCAGTGCATAAGCTTTACCAGTGCATTGAGGGCTGATTTTTTGCAACCTGGATATAACTCAGCCTCCATCTCCTTAAACAAGTCATCAAACTTATTGTTGTCGTTGATAGGGGGTTCATTGAAAGAATCAGTCGTGTTAGCAGATTCGTTAAACCCAGGGTCCCCTCTTAACATGTCCGCCAACACATCTGCCATTTCCTCTTCGTCATTTTCAGGAAGTTCAACTGCGGGCTGCGAGAAAGTCTCCCCGTGGAAATACCAAGGGTTGTACGAAGGTTGGATCCCGCTGAGAAATAAATGAACCCTTATAGTTGCAGGTGTGTGGAAATTCACATTCAAACACCGCATGCATGGGCATCGAGCTAATCCGTCAGAATTCACGTGGTTCGTTGCTACTGCAACGAACTCCTCAACGCCACTTCGAAACTCTGCAGAGCGCCGGTGCGCCTTCATCCAACTTCGGTTGGTAGGCATCTTCCACTATGAAGTAATTAACAAAAAAAAATTAAAAACAAACAACAAAATGTGCAAGTGTCCTAATCCACCTTTTCACTCCATTACTAAAAGGGTAAAGAACCTATCCCATTCAGGTTTGTAATATACATATAGTACATTCTACGCTCTTAAGATTATTTCATTTTTGTAAAAATTTCGGCAGCACCTCCCTACAGTTCTTATAAGTTAGCAAACTTGTAGTAATTAAGTTTGCCGACTTACAAGAACGTGTAAGAAGACATTGTACCAAAATATTTACTAATGAAATAATCAAATAAGCAATAGATCATACTATAAGTATAAAAAAAGCCCAAACTATCCATGTGGACAAACAGTCCTGGATAATTTGGAGAAGCGTATTTAAGAGTCCTTACTGACTCAGCCTCTCCAAACAGGTCTAAGGTATTTCGTGCATGTGTAAAATTAAAAAAAAAATTATCACTATGTGATAATACAAATACAATTGTTAAATCCTATCTTTGGTGTATAACCAAATAGATCAAGAAAAGATAATACAAATTTAATTTTATGCTATTTTACAATATCTTATCATATACTTTACAATATCTTATGCTCATTTATACTTATTATAATATCACTTTATTACATTTTCACTTTTATTATTAAAATTAAAATTACAAATTTTTTAAATTTATAATATCACTTTATTATATTTTAAATTATATATTACATTTTTTTTCATTTTTATTATTTTTTTAATCCTTTATTATTTAAATTAAAATTAAAAACTTCTTAAAATTTATAATATCACTTTACTATATTTTAAATTATATGTTACATTTTTCACTTTTATTATTTTTTTAATAATTTATTATTTAAATTAAAATTACTAACTTTTTCAAATTTATAATATCACTTTATTATATTTTAAATTATACATTACATTTTTTTATTTTTATTATTTTTTAATCATTTTTTTTATTTAAATTAAAAGTACTCACTTTTTAAAAAATTTTAATACCACTTTATTATATTTTCAATTATATATTACATTCTTTAATTTTTTTGTCAATCATTTATTAATTTTTGATAATTTATTAATTAAATTAAAATTAGTAACTTATTAAAACTAATTGTTGCTCCTGAAATCGCCCAATGTACGTGGACCAATCAGGAAGGGACACGTGGATCAAATTACTTGAGAAGAACTGCTAAGTCTTTGTATGACACCAGGAAGCGTTGTTCGCATGGGTCCCGGATGATGCACCCGGAGTACAAGGTACTCCCGGAAGCGAGCATAGCTTAAAGGCACTCCGGGATGTGTCAGGTCTCTCCCGAGACATCAAGTCGCATTTAATGCTGCATGGGAGGAAGCGTGTTGGGACTGTAACACGCAATAAAGTCTGACGGCACATCCCCCAAAACAAGAAAGGCGCTACAGTAATGATCATTTAAGTCTAGCGACGGCTACTCTGCGAAGAGTCACGTCAATCATAAGACAAAAAGGACATTCTCCATAAAAACCCTACAGCACCTAGGGATTTGACCATGCATCACCCATGGTATATTCATCGGAAATGCCCAACTTTATGGATACTTACAGACACATGTGTAAGTACAATTCTAGGGATTACCCCACCAAAACACTATAAATACCCCCTCAAAGCTCATTTAAGGGGGTCGGAGAATCTTGGCTGCTTAAGAGCAAACAGAGAAAAAAAACTCACCAAGAACATTCTTTGTATTAAAGAGAGAAACATTCTCCCAAGTGTAGAATCTGTATTAAAGACATCCATAAATATCAGTGGCTCGTGGACTAAGGCTCATTAACGCCCCAACCACGTAAAAAGTCTTCATCTCGCTTTCTTACAGCTCATTATTATATTCATATTTTATTAGTTGCCGAAAACCTCGGTCAACATTTTGGTGCTTTCATTGAGAGCTGAGGAAGGCTGCTTCACAACAAGCATTTAACTTCACAACAATGGTGGAGACAAGAGCTACACGTCACCCTCGCCCTCTAGAAGATGCTCAAGATCCCAATGAAGAGGATGTAGCCTCAAGGGCAGCAGAGGAGTCCGAGGAAGAAGTTCCAGATGAAAACCACGAGGAACACCTCGACGAGTACGCTTACGATGATGGAAGCTACCAAGAGCTGGTGCTCCTCAGACAAAAAGCCATCGATCACGAAGCTGAGATCGAAGCTCAGAAAGTGCAAAATCAAAAGATGCATGAGGTGATGCTAGCCATGCAGAAAGCCATGGAGGCAGCTGGCATTCACGTGCATCCCAAGGCAATGGCCGCTGGACTCGACGGGGAGCCAGCTACGTCTTCGCCCGATTCCCAGCAGCAAAGGCCTAGGGAACCTAGCCCTATAAGGCACCCTGCTGAGGAAAACCAAACAAAAAACCCTACTTCTGCCCCTGGTCGAAAGAAAAAGGCGCAGGATCCGCGTAAGGTCCGCTCAGATTTCCCTAAAGGGAAAGGTCCGCAGAGGGGCAAGCCCCAAAGAGGGAGTCTTGGCCCTCAGGATCGAGGGGACCGGAAAAGCGTTTCCGTGCACCAGGAACCGGGGGGTAGAGGAAGAGGAGGACAGAGATGTCCACCCATTGATTTGAGAAATCAAATCAATGGGAATCAAGGTGACCTTCGGGATCACCTTGATCAAAAGATACGTACCCGAAGTCTCCTCGGGTGCGCTAAACGAAGGGATTATGGCGAGCTTGCCATCCTTCGAAAAGATATTGCCCGAGTCTCCCGGAGGCAGAAGGGAGATGACTCCGACTCGGACAGTGAGGACCGGGAGCCCTGCGCCAAGCATATCCTGGAGGCGGAGCTCCCTAAAAACTTCAAAATGCCCGAAATGGCGGCATATACTGGGAACTCCGACCCCAGTGATCACTTGTCCCGATTCAACCGAGTCATGACAGTCATGCGGGTCAGCAATGACGCCAAATGCCTATGCTTCCCCCTCACCCTGAGCGGTTCGGCGGAGGAGTGGTTCAAGAAACTAGAACCAGGATCGGTGGGATGTTGGAACAAACTCCAAACCAACTTCCGGAGACAATTTGTCGCCGCCAGGAAGGTCAATTTGGAAGTTAGTGCCTTGACTAACATCAAGCAACTACCCACCGAGACTTTGAAAAATTACATCAAGAGGTTCCGAGAGGAAGCCTCGAAGACCAAGAAGGTCGATGACGGACAACAGCTTGCGCTTCTCCAAGCAGGAATCCGCACTGGAACTCCCTTCTGGAACGAATTACAGCAAGAAGGCGCTGCTAGCCTTCAGGACTTCCAGAAGCAAGTCCAAAAATATATTAACCTCGAAGAGGCCCAGATCGTGGCTTACGGAGGCTATTATCCCACCGGGATAGCAGGATACATGCCAGGGGTATCGCCCTCGGGTACTGTCCCGACCGCGACCCCGCAGGTCAGTGGCATACAGTTTTCCGCTACCCCCGGATACAACCAAGCCCTGCCCCCGGCATCTTCCCATTACGGCAATCCGTCCGGGGTGAATGGACGGGCTCCTTCACAGGCTGCCCCAACCGCTAGCTTAACAGGCCCTACTCAAGGGTCTAGAAGCAAGAGGTCTTCCAAGGGCAGCACCCGAACGGGAGAGAAGCGCCAAAAGAAGGGGTACACACCCCAATACACCCAGTACACAGAGCTCACGGACTCTCAGGAACGTGTCTATTTTGCCACGAGGCAGAATACGCATTACCGGAGACCCCAGCCATTGTACAGGGACAGCTCCCGGAGAGATCCGAGCAAAAGGTGCGAATATCACAACGACATCGGCCACAGCACCAACGAGTGTAAAAATCTCAAAGATGAGATTGAGAATCTGATCCGGTTGGGCCACCTCTATGAATGGATCAAGAATAGGTTACCCCACCTTAACCCGGGGCAGGTGGCAGGGGGCATGCCTTCGGGAACACCAGGGGGTACAGCAGGAGTATTGCCTCCAGCTGCTCCCGCAGGTGACACCCAGCATATACCCGGACTACCGCCCCGGCCTAATGGACGGGTAGCCATGATCTCCGGAGGTCCCCATATCGGAGGTAACACTCGGAAGGAGCGAAAAAGATACGCCGAGGCCGCAAGGCACAGTGAGGTGTGGGAGGTTACTCAACTCCCAGCTCAAAGGCCTCGGCTAATGGACCAGCCCATAACGTTCACGGAAGAGGACGCCAAGACAGTGCGTTTTCCTCACCACGACCCACTGGTCATAGAGACCCCCATTGCAAATAAAGTGGTGGCCAGGGTCCTGATTGATAATGGAAGTTCCGTGAACCTGCTCTTCAAAGAGGCCTTCACTGCGATAGGGTTGACCGACCGGGACCTCTCTCCTAGCGGATCGCAGCTCACAGGGTTTAACGGGACAACTCTAATCCCGATGGGAAAAGTCAGGCTCCCAGTTACCCTGTGCCCGGACACTCCCCAGAGCACGTTTAAGTATTGCACCTTCGTGGTGGTAGACTGTCCAACAGCCTACAACGCAATCTTAGGCCGACCGGCCCTCGTCGACTTTGGTGCAATAACTTCCATCCGACACCTATGCCTAAAATTTCCTACTCAGGAAGCCGGAGTCGGAACGGTGAGGGGAAATCAAGGGGAGGCCAGGCAATGTTACAACGTTGCCACCCACTTGCCAGTGCTCATGGTCCGGGGGCCCCCTGAAGCAGAGAAGGCTGAAGAAGACGAGTTGGATCCTCGTATAGGATCCGAAAGGGTCGTAGAACCAATGGAGGACGTCGAAGAGATACCAGTGTGCGACGACGACTCCACCAAAGTACTCCGGATAGGGAGAGGACTAGATCCGGAGGAAAAGGATAAGATAATAAAGACACTGAAGGGCGCCATTGACATTTTTGCATGGCGCCAAGAGGACATGACCGGCATCAGCCCTCATGTCATCACCCATGTCCTCAACGTCAACCCGGACATGCCTCCTATACAACAAAAGAGACGCCCGCTCGACTCGGCGAAAGCCGAGGCCTTAGAGAAAGAGGTGGATAAACTTTTGTCCAACAGCATGATCCGTGACGTATACTATCCGGAATGGCTGGCCAATCCGGTCCTGGTGCCCAAGCCGAACGGGACTTGGCGGGTTTGCATAGATTTCACAGATCTAAACAAAGCCTGCCCAAAGGGGCCCCTTTCGGCGCTGCCGGGATTGACCAGATGGTGGACGCCACCTCCGGATTTAAACTACTATCTTTCATGGATGCCTATGCTGGGTACAATCAAATAAAGATGCATACGGCAGACCAGGAGTGCACTAGCTTCAGGACCGATAAGGGGGTATACTGTTACCTAGTCATGCCTTTCGGACTGAAAAACGCCGGAGCAACCTATCAAAGAATGGTTAACCGAATGTTTAAAAGCCTCCTGGGACGAAACATGGAAGTATATGTAGACGACATGCTCGTCAAATCCAAAGCATGCAATAGTCATGCAAACGACCTAGAAGAATGTTTCGAAGTCGTCCGGAGATACGGCATGAAGCTCAATCCGAAGAAGTGTACCTTCGGGGTCAAGTCGGGAAAATTCCTGGGCTTCATAGTCAGCCAAAGGGGGATTGAGGCGAACCCGGAGAAAATCCAAGCTCTCCTGGACATGCCATCCCCCAAGAAACATAAGGACGTGCAAAGTTTGACCGGAAAGGTGGCCGCATTGAGCCGTTTTATCTCACGATCCACGGACAAGTGCATACCCTTCTTCAACATACTGAAGAAATGCCAAAAGTTCGAATGGACGGACGAATGCGAAGAGGCATTCAAAAGGCTAAAAGACCATATGGCCAAACCTCCTATACTATCAAAGCCCGTCCTTGGAGAGGACTTGTTCCTTTACTTGGCCGTCTCCGAGCATGCGGTCAGTGCTGCATTGGTCCGGGAGGAAGAAAAGATTCAGCACCCCGTGTACTATGTTAGTAAACGCATGATAGGGGCCGAAACAAGGTATCCGGTCATTGAAAAGCTGGTATTCTGCCTCCTGATGGCATCGCGGAAGTTGAGACCATACTTCCAAGCCCATCCAATCAGAATTTTGACCAATCATCCACTCCGGCAAGTCCTCCAGAAACCTGAAGCCTCCGGAAGACTCCTCAAATGGGCAATGGGACTTGCATTACGTGCCCCGGATTTCTGTAAAAGGCCAAGCCTTGGCAGACTTCATCACCGAATGTAATGAAGCCGAGGCAACAGCCAATACTCCGGAGCCACCCATCCCCACTTGGAGAGTATTTGTGGATGGAGCTTCAAACGAAAACGGTTCGGGAGCCGGAGTGGCTATGATATCACCCACTGGGTTGCGGCTCCAGGCAGCACTCCGATTCAACTTCACAGCTTCGAATAATGAAGCCGAGTATGAGGCCCTGATAGCAGGGCTAAAATTGGCTAAAGCTGTAGGAGCCAAGAGGGTGGAAATCTACAGTGATTCCCAGCTGGTCGTAAACCAAGTATCCGGAGAATACCAAACCCGCGGCGAAAGGATGGCCGCGTACGTAACAATAGTCCGAGAACTGCTCCACGAGTTCACGGACTATAAAATAGAAAGAATCCCCCGAGAAAAGAACGCTCATGCGGACTGTCTGGCTAAGTTAGCCTCGGATAGTGAGATCGAAGAGCTGGGGGTAGTACCCGTGGAACGCTTGGCAGAGCCAAGCATCAAAATAAAAGAGACCACACAAACGGTTGGGCAAGAACCCAGCTGGATGGTCCCCATCATAAAATACATAACCACAGGTGAGTTGCCCCAAGAGAGGGCACTGTCTCGAAAGATTCAGTATCAGGCTCATCGTTATGTAATGATGGATCAAATTCTCTACCGGAGAGGACTCAGCATGCCTTATTTAAGGTGTGTATCGGACCCTGAAGCTAGACAAATCATGCTGGAGGTCCACGAAGGGTTCTGTGGAGATCATACGGGAGGACCCAGCCTCTCAAAGAAAATATTGAGGCGGTGGATACTTCTGGCCAACAATGAAAAAAGATTGTATAGACTATGTCCAAAAGTGTGACTCGTGCCAAAGGTACGCGAACATACCGAGAGCTCCTCCAAATGAGATCACGCTGATGACAAGCCCCTGGCCCTTCGCGGTCTGGGGCATAGATCTCATCGGGTCTCTACCTACGGGAAAAGGAGGAGTAAAGTATGCAATAGTAGCAGTAGACTACTTCACCAAATGGACAGAGGCTGAGCCTATGAAGACAATAACCGCTAAGAAGGCGTTGGACTTTGTTATCAAAAACATAGTGTGTCGATACGGCTTACCTCACAAAATAGTCTCAGACAATGGAAAGCAATTTGATTGCGAGGAATTTACTGACTTCTGCAACCGACACGGAGTAGTAAAAAGCTTCTCCGCGGTAGCCCGGCCTCAAACGAACGGCCAGGCGGAGGCAGTCAATAAAATCCTAAAGGTCACCTTGAAAAAGAAGCTGCTGGCTTGTAAAAATAACTGGCCTGAGGAATTGCCAAGGGTATTGTGGGCCTACCGGACGACCCCCAGAACCACAACCGGTCACTCGCCGTTCTCAATGGCATACGGTTGTGAAGCAATGGTCCCGGTGGAAACATTATTCCCATCCCACAGGAGAACGACCTACGATCCGGCCACCAATCAGGCCCTGCTCCATGAAGCTCTGGATCAAGTCGAAGAACTCCGGGATGAGTCCCAAATACGGATGGCCGCTTATCAAAACAAGGTGACCAAGTATTTTAACTCCAAGGTTAAAAACAGAAAATTCGCTATCGGTGACATGGTCCTAAGAAGGGTCTTCCCAGCCACCCAAGAACCCGGAGTGGGGGTACTTGGACCAAATTGGGAAGGACCATATGAAATCGAGGACGAAATCGGCTCTGGCACTTATAAATTGAAAAGAATGGACGGAACTACTGTCCCAAGAGCCTGGAATGCCGATCACCTCAGAAAATACTACCAGTAGCGAATTAAACTTAGCTTTTGTTCAAAGGGTTTGTACCGTCCAAATGTATGCCTCCTCTATATTAAATAAAGCTGAGTGCCTTAAAAACAAAGTTTCTATGCCACTCAGGGGGGTACTAGGGTATACCACACGGGCAAACAAAAACAAGCTAAGTAAAATATCCTGACCCAAAGGGCAGGTCGAGCTAAGTAAAAGATCCTGACCTAAAGGGCAGGTCAAGCTAAGTAAAATATCCTGACCCAAAGGGCAGGTCAAGCTAAGTAAAACATCCTGACCCAAAGGGCAGGTTAAGCTAAGTAAAATATCCTGACCCAAAGGGCAGGTCAAAAACATGCGCAAAAATAAAGGGCGTAAGTATGAAATCCTGAGCCAAAGGACAGGTTGAAATATATAAAGTGTGGAAAAAAGATCGCACATATATATAAATAAAAAAAAAATATAAAATATCCTAGCCCGAAGGTTAGGTCATACACATATAAACGGCCCGGGGACAGGCCTTAAATTGTCTCCCCTTCAAATAAAAGCTGCCGCCTGTAAGTAAATTGTTCTAAGGCAGCAGCAAGTATGTACAAAGAAAAAAAAAAAAGAGTTATGAAGAGAACGGGTACAATCTGGGTCAGTAATATGGCAGCTCAGTCAGCCCGCGGCGGAAGACGAGGTCCGATCCGTGCCTCAAGCTCAGCATCAAGTCTCTTCTTCTTCTCCCGAAATTTGGCAATCATGTCCTCGGGTTTGGGATAGAAGGAAAGCTTGATACTCTGATCGTTGGTGGCCCAAGCCATGTAGACACCATCATCAAAGCGCTTCGGGCACCGGGCACAGGAGACGGGAGAAAGGAGCTCGGCCCTCTTGGCCTTCCTAATGGACTGATCTTTATAGTCCCGAAGCTCCTTCAACTCCGCAGCCAGAGCGGCCTTGGATTCAATATCCGACTGGTGAGTCTCCTCTAGAGACCTCACCTTGGCGGCCATTTCGTCCAAAGCCTCCCTGGCCTCCCGAAGGTCCCGCCTAGCCTTCTCGGCAGCCTCGGTTTGAGCCCTTAGCTCCTCCTGATGATGGGCCTCCATTCTGCCTCTCCGCTGGGCCTCAGCCTGGATCATGTCCTCCGCCTGAGCCTCCCTCCGGATGGCCTCTTCCTCCCTGGCCTTGGCCTTCTCTTCCTTGGCCTTGGCCGCTGCTTCCTGGCGTTCAGCCGCCTCCTGATAGATCTGCCTCTCCGCTGTAAGGTCTTGGAGGACCTTCTTGACGTCGTTCATGTCCCCAAAATCGGACAGAGCGAAGCCATGGCTTATGATGTTCTTGGAGAGGCGACCAGCCTCAGCTGCAAGCTGAGCCATAACGGGGTATAAGGAAAAATTTCTCAAAGGAAGAAAACAAAATACAAACACCAAAAAGGAAACGCAAGAAGTTGCAAAGTACTTACCACAGTGAGGGAATGGCTGAGGTCCTGGACTTGGAAGATGGAGTTCAGGGAAGCGCAAGTGGCAAATCGTTTGGGCGCACAGCGCGTAAGCTGAGAAGCGAACTCACCGGTCATTTCCGCGGCGAAGGGAGCCAGAGTGGGCCCTAGGAGGGGACGGAACCAGTCCGCCAAAGGATCCAGGTTGAGGTTCCACGGATCATGATAGTCCGGATGGTTAATGCTCGCCTCAACCTCCGCTCGCAGAATCCTCCTAAGGGCCTCCACATCGGCATATCCCCGGGAGTACTCGTCCATAGCGTAGTTGTGTTTGGCTATGCGAAGCTCCTGCCTTGCCTCATCCCCCGGAATCGGGGTAAGCTCAATGCGAGGAGGAGCAGGATTTTCCTCCATCGGAGAAACCCCGCCGTCTAGGCCATGAGCGGGAGTGTCGGCCCTCCGGGGCCTCTTCGGCTCGTCCTGGGCGATCATCTTGCCCTTACGCTTGCGAATCAGAGCCACTTCAGACTCCTCCTCGTCCTCCTCTGCTACCACTGGAAGAGCTTGAGGTTCTCCAGCACCCTCGGCGGCTTCCTCTGAGAAGTCCCACCCTTTCCCCTGGCCTTCTCCCGGAAGCACCTCCTCATCATCCACCAAGTCGATGGTTTCGGGAGGAGCGCCGGAGGAAACCTTCAAGGAAGGGGCCGGGGGAGAGGGGGTGAAAGCCGGAGGAGCCACCGGAGTATGGACCCCAGCCAGCCGTTCCAGGATGGCATCCATGGAGGTACCTGTTCCAATAAAACAAGCAAGTGTTAAAAGTCCGTGAGAAACTACTTACAAAAAGGTGCAGCAAATAAACTACTCCTACCCGGACTCCCTAGTTCGGCCCTAGCAAAGTCCCGAACTTTAATGCTGGCAGCATCATCTCCAAGATAACCGTCCGAGGGCCGAAACCGACTCGGACGCTATGTAAGCCGACGGACCTAAGGGAATAGGTTCCGGAGGGCCGGGGCCCATCCGGGACCGACCTAGGTAATCTCCTAAGTTTGTAAAATAAAACTCCTTCAAATGATCCCCCCACCGGGTCGACGGCATCTTAAACCTACGGAGACGCTCGTCGAACCCTATGGGCCTACGACTGGTATATTCATCAACGGAAGGGACATATTGAATTATCAAAGGAGACTTACCACCAGCACCAGAAGTGCTAGCACCGGGAGCGCCCGAGTTTGGTTCGGGGACTGAAGGCTGAGGCCGGAAGTCGGTTCTCGAAGAACCTTCAAGACGAAGGGGTCCCCGGCGGAAGGACCTCCAATCTCTTCTTGAAGTATCTTGTCAAAAAATTTAGCTTCGGACTTCCCGCCAATGGCTTGGCTCCTCCGCACCACCGGCTCCCCACGCGAAGCCCTCTCCCGCAGGCAGCTTCGGGCACTAGAATACGCCTTCTCCTGGGCCTTCCGGTAGAGATAATCTTGGTACTTCTTCTCTGCCGTAGCAATAAGCTCATCCCGGAAGGCCTTCTCCGCGACTGGCGCCCTCACGTTAGGGCAGATAACCTTGGAAAGGTTGGAGTCATCCACGGATTGGTGAGAAAGGATAAGTTTGGCCTTTCTACAATTCTCCGTGGTGACCAGGCCCCCGACGTCAAGATCGGCATTGTCGTAGGAGGCGAAGGCTTGGGCCCTTCGAAGGAAAGCCTGAGTGGTAAGCGTCCGCTGGTAAGGTGGGATCCGCACCCACTCCGTGAGAAGCTCCGGATGGTCCACGGCCCTAAAACCGGAGGAGAAGAAAAATCGGTGGCGGTATTCCTTAACATGAGTCTGCCTGTTATACGGAACCTTCCCTTCGTTAGCAGGGTGGATCCGGAACCCATAAAAACCGTCCTTAAATTTGTCCCCTTTCTTGGGGACGGATACAAGTTCGTAAAAATATAAAATCTCCGCCGGGCTGGGAGACCCCCAGCCGCGTGCGGCGTAAAAAATAAATAAGCCTGAGAGCAGGCGGTAAGCTTGAGGAATAAGTTGGTATGGCGCAAGGCCGACAAATACAAGAAAATTAACAAAATAATCCTGGAGCGGGAGCATTGCACCGGCCATCAGATGGGTCTGACTCCAGGCCCCGAAGCCATCATAGTTGAAGTTGGGCGTCTCCGAGTCACGGGGAGGCCGGTGGAAGGTCCCTGAAGTAGAGGGTTTGATTCCAGCTACGTTAATAATGTTCTCCAGCTGGTGAGGGCAGGTCAGGGTCGATCGAAGCTCGGCCGCCTCCCAGCCAGTGGCGCGGGACTTGTACCCTTCCTGGGCAACAGGTCCCAGAGAAACCTCCTCCAGGGTGGCAATATTCTTCCCCTTCTTCTTCGAAGACTTCGAGCCAGAAGCAGACATGTTATGCTCTGAGAAAAACGAAAAGAAAAAACCCAGCAGTTAGGCCCCATATCAAACCCTAAACCAGAAAAAAGGGAGTGGGGGTCCCCTAACCGCTGGAAAGAGGCCCCCTCCGGACACGTGTCACCTGGGAAATTCGAAAGAGAATCCCTGAACAAGTGTCGGGTGCAGTAAAATCACAGTAAAAGTGGTTTTGCAAAAAGGAAAAGAAAAGTCTTCCTACGCCCTAAGCAATTGCTAAACGAAGGATACACGGCCTTCTTCAAACAAAACTGTACGCCTACAACTAATTCAGTAAAACGTAAAAGCAGAACTCGAAGAACTCAAACACTCACACTCCAGAAATCTCTGAGTACGAACCCAGAAAATAAATAAAATAAATGTAAGCATGTTAGTGTCTAAAGATGCGAAAAACTTACAGTTGATTGTTGAACTGGGGGTACTGGGTATGGTTGAGCGAGAGTTGAGAAGCACTGGCGAAATCGAACACTGGAAGATTACAGAAAGTGTTTAAGTGTTAAGACGGTTTGTGCTACTTTGAGGAATTTTTCTCTCTGAGAAATTCAAGCAAAAATGGTAAGGAATGGAAAGTAACCGAAATGAAGGAAAGGTGGTGGCTTTTATAGGCAAAAGTGCATGAGGAACAGGCGTCTTCACCTACCAATCGTACGGTAGGGGAAACACACGATTCGAATTCCCAACAGATCAACGGGCCAGATCAATCCGCCATTAAGGCGGTGCAAAAGTTTGAGTATCCGCCTGACACCATCAATGCGCCGCATCAATCATGGGGCGTGAAACGAATCGACCTCTGCAAAAGTGAATCACTGCATTTAATGCCATTATTAGACACATCTTCACGCGCCCCCAAGTCGTATCATAAGACCGAGGAGGCGGCTGGAAACATTCCTGCGAACAAGCATATTGTTGCATTAAATAACATCATTTAGTGTGCCCCCACGCGCTCGAGACTCGAGCTGGGGAAACGAGGAGTCAACTGGAGACACTTGAACAAGCCTTGGTTTATTTTTACTAAGTAAACAAGGCTTGGGGGGTAAATGTTGCTCCTGAAATCGCCCAATGTACGTGGACCAATCAGGAAGGGACACGTGGATCAAATTACTTGAGAAGAACTGCTAAGTCTTTGTATGACACCAGGAAGCGTTGTTCGCATGGGTCCCGGATGATGCACCCGGAGTACAAGGTACTCCCGGAAGCGAGCATAGCTTAAAGGCACTCCGGGATGTGTCAGGTCTCTCCCGAGACATCAAGTCGCATTTAATGCTGCATGGGAGGAAGCGTGTTGGGACTGTAACACGCAATAAAGTCTGACGGCACATCCCCCAAACAGCAGCGCTACAGTTATGATCATTTAAGTCTAGCGACGGCTACTCTGCGAAGAGTCACGTCAATCATAAGACAAAAAGGACATTCTCCATAAAAACCCTACAGCACCTAGGGATTTGACCATGCATCACCCATGGTATATTCATCGGAAATGCCCAACTTTATGGATACTTACAGACACATGTGTAAGTACAATTCTAGGGATTACCCCACCAAAACACTATAAATACCCCCTCAAAGCTCATTTAAGGGGGTCGGAGAATCTTGGCTGCTTAAGAGCAAAGAGAGAAAAAAAACTCACCAAGAACATTCTTTGTATTAAAGAGAGAAACATTCTCCCAAGTGTAGAATCTGTATTAAAGACATCCATAAATATCAGTGGCTCGTGGACTAAGGTTCATTAACGCCCCAACCACGTAAAAAGTCTTCATCTCGCTTTCTTACAGCTCATTATTATATTCATATTTTATTAGTTGCCGAAAACCTCGGTCAACACTAATAATATCATTTTATTATATTTAAAAATATATGTTACATTTCATAATTAAATATTTTCCTAATTATTTATTATTTACATTGAAAATATTTTTTTTTTTTAAAAAAGTATTATTTTACAAACTTTTTAATTACATATTTTCAATTTCAATTTCAATTTTATTTCATTTAAACATTCAATTAATTTTACATTTTCTCTACTAAAATTTCGGCAGCATAACGGCTTAAAAAGTGTAAACCCAAAATTTTTAATACCTATAAATAACACAAACAAATATTTCCAGACAATATATACACAAACAAATAATATCCACCCATCCAACAACAGTCAATTTTATCACAGAACCTACTTCTCTAACATGCATAGACATATTAACTAATAACAAACACTACTACGTACTAAGCGAAAGCAAAAAAACATACCTGAATCGAGTGCAAAAATGACAACTTCAGGCAGCTAACGGTAATCCGGACCGGTCGAACACGGACCTAATTCCATAAAAAAGTAAAACCAAATTAAAAAGTTAATACCTATAAAAATTTAAAAATTTTATCACATATTCATTACCCTACACTAACTTAAACATATACACACATACACATAGACTCACACACATTCACATACACTTATACACACACATACACACACATATACATATATATTTACACACACATATATGCATACATACACACATATATGCATATATATTTACATACATACATATATATATACATACACCAATATACACATATAAATACATGCATACATATATATACACACCCACACCCACATACACATACACATAAATACATACACACATACATACATACATACATACATACATACATACATACATACTGTTGACCGAGATTTTCGGCAACTATTAAAATATGATTATAATAAAGAGCTGTAAGAAAGTGAGATGAAGATTTTTACGTGGTTGGGGTGTTAATGAGCCTTAGTCCACGAGTCTTTGTTATTAATGGATGTCTTTAATACAGATTCCACACTTGAGAGAATGTCTTTCTCATAAATACAGAGAATGTTCTTGGTGAGTATTTTCTCTTCTTGCTCTTTTGCAAACCAAGATTCTCGACCCCATTAAATGAGCTTTGAGGGGGTATTTATAGTGTTTTGGTGGGGTAATCCCTAGAATTGTTCTTACACATGTATCTGTAAGTATCCATAAAGTTGGGCATTTCCAATGAACATACCATGGGTGATGCATGGTCAAATCCTTAGGTGCCGTAGGGTTTTTATGAAGAATGTCCTTTTTGCCTTTTGATTGACGTGACTCTTCGCAGAGTAGCCGTCGCTAGACTTAAATGATCATTACTGTAGCGCTGCTGTTTGGGGGTTGTGCCGTCAGACTTTATTGCGTGTTACAGTCCCAACACGCTTCCTCCCATGCGGCATTAAATGCGACTTGATTGCTCGAGAGAGATCTGACACATCCCGGAGAGGCTTCACGTCATGCGAGCTTCCCGGAGTACCTTGTACTCCAGGTGCCTCCTCCGGGACCCACGCTAACTGCGCTTCCTTGTGGCGCACAAAGACTTATCAAATGTTTACAGGTTATCTGATCCACGTGTCCTAATTCGACTAGTCCACGTATTTTGGGCGAATTCAGGGGCAACATTTACCCCCCAAGCCTTGTTTACTTAGTAAAAATAAACCAAGGCTTGCTTAAGTGCCTCCGGTCGACTCCTCGTTTCCCTGTCTCAAGCCTTGAGCGCGTGGGGGCACAAATGATGACATTTAATGCAGCGATTCGCCTTTTGCAGGAATGTCTCCAGCCGCCTCCTCGGTCTTCTGACACGAGCTTGGGGCGCGTGAAGGCGTGTCTAATGATGGCATTAAATGCAGCAATCCGCTTTTGCAGAGGTCGATTCGTTTCACGCCCTTTGATTGATGCGGCACATTAATGGTGTCAGACGGATACTCAAACGTTTCCACCGCCTTTATGGCAGATTGATCTGCTCCGTTGATTTTCGAGAATTCGAATCGTGCATCTCCCCCACCGTGCGATTGGTAGGTGATGACGCATGTTCCTCATGCGTTTTTGCCTATAAAAGCCACTACCTTTCCTTCATCTCGGTTACTTTCCATTCCTTGCCATTTCTGCCCGAATTTCCCAGAGAGAAAATTCCTCAAAGTAGCACGAACGGTCTTAACACTTAGACACTTCTTTCAGTTTTCCAGTGTTTGACTTCGCCAGTTCTTCTCAACTTTCACTTAACCACATTCAGTACCCCCAGTTCAACGATCTACTGTAAGTTTCTTGCATCCTTAGATAACATGCTTATATTTACTTCGTTCGTTTTCTGGGTTCGTACTTAGAGATTTCTGGGTGTGTGAGTGTTTAAGTTCTTCGAGTTCTGTTTTATGTTTACTACGTTAGTTGTAGAATCGCCATTATCATGCCTCTGTTGTAATCATACAGCTTTGTTGAAGAGAGCCATGCGTTCTTCGTTCAACAGTTGCCTAGGGCATAGAATGGTTTTTCTTCTTCTTCTTTTTTTTTTTGTTACTCTGTAAAACCTCTTTCTGCGATTTCACTGCACCCGACACTTGTTCAGGAAATTTCTCTAGGGTTTCCCATGCGACACGTGTCCGGAGGGGGCCTCTTTCCATCGGTTAGGGGACCCCCACTCCCTTTTTCTTGACTTAGGGTTTGGTATGGGACCTAACTGCTGCAATTTCCTTTTCCCTTTTTGTTTTTCTCAGAACACAAAATGTCTGCTTCTGGCTCAAAATCTTCGAAGAAGAAGGGAAAAGACATGGCCACGCTGGAGGAGGTTTCCCTGGGACCTGTTGCCCAGGAGGGGTATAAATCCCGTGCGACTGGGTGGGAAGCGGCTGAGCTTCGATCCACCTTGACTTGTCCTCACCAGCTGGAGAATATTATAGAAGTCGCTGGGATCAAACCCTCCACCTCAGGGACCTATCACCGGCCTCCTCGTGACTCGGAGACGCCTAATCATAACTATGATGGCTTCGGGGCTTGGAGTCAGACTCATTTGATGGCCGGTGCCATGCTCCCGCTCCAAGATTACTTTGTTAATTTCCTTGTATTTGTCGGCCTTGCGCCATACCAACTCATTCCTCAAGCTTACCGCCTGCTCTCAGGCTTATTTATTTTTTACACCGCCCGCGGCTGGGGGTCTCCCAGCCCGGCGGAAATTTTATATTTTTATGAACTTGTATCCGTCCCCAAGAAAGGGGACAAACTTAAGGATGGTTTTTATGGGTTCCGGATCCACCCTGCTAACGAGGGGGTGGTTCCGTATAATAGGCAGACTCACGTTAAGGAGTACCGCCACCGCTTTTTCTTCTCTTCCGGGTTCAGGGCCGTGGACCACCCGGAGCTTCTCACGGAGTGGGTGCGGATCCCACCTTACCAGCGGACGCTTCCCACTCAGGCTTTCCTTCGAAGGGCCCAAGCCTTTGCCTCCTATGACCACGCCGATCTTGATGTCGGGGGCCTAGTCACCACGGAGAATTGTAGGAAGGCCAAACTTATCCTTTCTCACCAATCCGTGGATGACTCCAACCTCTCGCGGGTCGTCTGCCCCAATGTGAGGGCGCCGGTTGCGGAGAAGGCCTTCCGGGACGAGCTTATTGCCACGGCAGAGAAGAAGTACCAAGATTATCTCTACCGGAAGGCCCAGGAGAAAGCATACTCTCAGGCTCAGGCTGCCTCTGGGAGAGGACTCCGCGTGGGGAGTCCGGTGGTGCGAAGGAGCCAAGCCATTGCCGGGAAGTCCGAGGCTAAATTTTTTGACAAGATTCTTCAAGAAGAGATTGGGGATCGTCCTGCCAGGAGGCCCCTTCGTATTGAAGATTCTTCCGAGAAGCAAACTTCCCGGCCACAGCCTCCGGTCCCCGAACCAAACTTGGGGGCTCCCGGTGCTAGCACCTCCGGTGCCGGCGGTAAGTCTCCCTTGGTAGTTCGTTATGTTCCTTCCGTTGATGAGTACACCAGTCGTAGGCCCGTAGGGTTCGACGAGCGTCTTCGTAGATTTAGGATGCCGTCGACCCGGTGGGGGGATCGCTTGAAGGAGTTTTATTTTTCGAACTTAGGAGATTACCTAGGTCGGTCCCGGATGGGCTCCGGCCCTCCGGAACCTATTCCCTTAGGTCCCTCTGCTTACATAATGTCCAGCTGGTTCCGGCCCTCGGACAGTTATCTTGGAGATGACGCTGCCAGCATTAAAGTTCAGGACTTTGCTAGGGCCGAATTAGGGAGTTCGGGTAGGAGTAGTTTATCTGCTGTATCTTGTATAAGCGGTTCCTCACGGACTTCTAACACTTGCTTATTTTTTGAAACAGATATCTCCATGGATGCCATCCTGGAACAGCTTGCCGGGGTTCATACTCCCGTGGCTCCTCCGGCCTTCACCTCTTCTCCCCCGGCCCCTTCCTTGAAGGTTTCTTCCAGCGCTCCCCCCGACACTATTGACTTAGTGGATGACGAGGAGGTGCTTCCGGGAGAAGGCCAAGGGAAGGGATGGGACTTCTCGGAGGAAGCCGCTGAGGGTGCGGGAGAGCCTCGAGCCCTTCCGGAGGAAGCAGAGGAGGGCGAGGAGGAGCCTGAGGTGGCTCTGATTCGTAAGCGCAAGGGCAAGATGATTGCCCAGGATGAGCCAAAGAGGCCTCGGAGAGCCGACACTCCTGCTCATGGTCTGGACGGCGGGGTCTCCCCGATGGAGGAAAATCCTGCTCCTCCCAACATCGTTCTTACCCCGATTCCGGGGGACGAGGTGAGGCAGGAGCTTCGCATAGCCAAACACAACTATGCTATGGACGAGTACTCCCGGGGGTATGCCGAAGTGGAGGCCCTTAGGAGGATTCTGCGAGCTGAGGTTGAGGCGAGCATCAACCACCCGGAATACCAGGATCCGTGGGACCTTAATCTGGACCCCTTATCGGACTGGTTCCGTCGCTTCCTAGGGCCTACCTTGGCTCCTTTTGCCGCGGAGATGACCGGCGAGTTCGCTTCTCAGCTCACCCGTTGTGCGCCTAAGCGGTTTGCCACTTGCGCTTCCCTGAACTCCATCTTCCAGGTCCAGGACCTCAGCCATTCTCTCACGGTGGTAAGTACTTTGCAATTTTTGCGTTTCCTTTTATTGTTTGTATTTTACTTTCTCCTTTGAGAAATTCCTCCTTCTTATCCTTTCATTATGGTTCAGCTTGCTGCTGAGGCTGGCCGCCTCTCCAAGAACATCATAAACCATGGCTTCACTCTGTCCGACTTTGGGGACATGAATGACGTCAGGAAGGTCCTCCAGGACCTCACAGCGGAGAGGCAGATCTACCAGGAGGCTGCCGAGCGCCAGGAGGCCGCGGCCAAGGCCAAGGAAGAGGAGGCCAAACGGAGGGAGGCTCAGGCGGAGGCCATGATCCGGGACGAGGCTCAGCGGAGGGACAGGATGGAGGCCCATCATCAGGAGGAACTAAGGGCTCAAACCGAGGCTGCTGACAAGGCCAGGCGGGATCTCCGGGAGGCCAGGGAGGCTTTGGATGAAATGGTCGCCAAGGTGAGATCTTTAGAGGAAACTCACCAGTCGGACATTGAGTCCAAGGCCGCTCTAGCTGCGGAGTTGAAGGAGCTTAGGGATTTCAAAGAACAATCCACCAGGAAGGCCAAGAGGGCCGAGCTCCTTTCTCCCGTTTCCTGCGCCCGGTGCCCGAAGCGCTTCGATGATGGTGTCTACATGGCTTGGGCCACCAATGATCAAAATATCAAGCTTACTTTTTATCCCAAACCCGAGGAAATGATTGCCAGATTCCGGGAAAAGAAGAAGAAGCTTGATGCCGCGCTAGAGGCGCGTATTGGACCTCGCCTTCCTCCGCGGGCTGATTGAGCTGCCGTACTATTGACCCAAATTCCACCCATTTCTTTTATAACTCTCCCTTTTTTTTTTTGTTTGTACATATTTGCTGCTGCCTTAGAACAGTTTACATATAGGTAGCAGCTTTCATTTGAAGGGGAGACAATTATATTTTAAGGCCTGTCCCCGGGCCGTTTATATGTATATGACCTGCCCTTTGGGCTAGGATATTTTTTTATGCGATCTTTATTTGTCACACTTATATTTTTTAACCTGTCCTTTGGCTCAGGGTTTTTATACTTATGCTTTTTATTTTTGTGCATACTTTTTGACCTGCCCTTTGGGTCAGGATATTTTACTTAGTTTGTTTTTTGTTTGTCTGTGCGATATACCCTAGTACCCCCCTGAGTGGCATAGAAACTTTGTTTTTAAGGCACTCAGTTTTATTTAATATAGAGGAGGTATACATTTGGACGGTACAAACCCTTTGAACAAAATCTAAGTTTTAATTTGCTACTGGTAATATTTTCTGAGGTGATCGGCATTCCAGGCTCTTGGGACGGTGGTTCCGTCCATTCTTTTTAGTTTGTAAGTGCCAGAACCGATTTCGTCCTCGATCTCATATGGTCCCTCCCAATTTGGTCCAAGTACCCCACTCCGGGTTCTTGGGTGGCTGGAAAAACCCTTCTTAGGACCATATCCCCAATAGCGAATTTTCTGTTTTTAACCTTAGAGTTAAAATACTTGGTCACCTTCTTTTGATAAGCAGCCATCCGTATTTGAGACTCATCCCGGAGTTCTTCGACTTGATCCAAAGCCTCTTGGAGCAGTGCCTGATTGGTGGCCGGATCATAAGTCGTCCTCCTGTGGGATGGGAATAATGTTTCCACCGGGACCATTGCTTCACAACCGTACGCCATTGAGAACGGCGAGTGACCGGTTGTGGTTATCGGGGGTCGTCCGGTAGGCCCACAATGCCCTTGGCAATTCTTCAGGCCATTTATTTTTACAGGCCAGAAGCTTCTTTTTCAAAGTGACCTTTAGGATTTTATTGACTGCTTCCGCCTGGCCGTTTGTTTGAGGCCGGGCTACCGCGGAGAAGCTTTTTACCACTCCGTGTTGGTTGCAAAAGTCAGTAAATTCCTCGCAATCGAATTGCTTTCCATTGTCTGAGACTATCTTGTGAGGCAAGCCGTATCGACACACTATGTTTTTGATAACAAAGTCCAATGCCTTCTTAGCAGTTATTGTCTTCATAGGCTCAGCCTCTGTCCACTTGGTGAAGTAGTCCACTGCTACTATTGCATACTTTACCCCTCCTTTTCCCGTAGGTAGAGACCCGATGAGATCTATTCCCCAGACCGCGAAGGGCCAGGGGCTGGTCATCAAAGTGATCTCATTTGGAGGAGCTCTCGGTATGTTCGCGTACCTTTGGCACGAGTCACACTTTTGGACATAGTCTATACAATCTTTTTTCATTGTTGGCCAGAAGTACCCTTGCCTCAGTATTTTCTTTGAGAGGCTGGGTCCTCCCGTATGATCTCCACATTCATGGACCTCCAGCATGATTTGTCTAGCTTCAGGGTCCGATACACACCTTAAATAAGGCATGCTGAGTCCTCTCCGGTAGAGAATTTGGTCCATCATTACATAACGATGAGCCTGATACTGAATCTTTCGAGACGATTGCCCTCTCTTGGGGCAACTCACCTGTGGTTATGTATTTTATGATGGGGACCATCCAAATTCGGGTTCTTGCCCAACCGTTAGTGTGGTCTCTTTTATTTTGATGCTTGGCTCTGCCAAGCGTTCCACTGGTACTACCCCCAGCTCTTCGATTTCACTGTCCAAGGCTAACTTAGCCAGACAGTCCGCATGAGCGTTCTTCTCTCGGGGGATTCTTTCTATTTTATAGTCTGTGAACTCGTGGAGCAGTTCTCGGACTATTGCTACGTACGCGGCCATCCGTTCGCCGCGAGTTTGGTATTCTCCGGAGACCTGGTTTACGACCAGCTGAGAGTCACTGTAGACTTCCACTCTCTTGGCTCCTACAGCTTTAGCCAATTTTAGCCCTGCTATCAGGGCCTCATATTCGGCTTCATTGTTTGAAGCTGTGAAGTTGAATCGGAGTGCTGCCTGGAGCCGCAATCCAGTAGGTGATATCATAGCCACTCCGGCTCCCGAACCGTTCTCATTAGAAGCTCCGTCTACAAATACCCTCCAAGTGGGGATTGGTGGTACCGGTGTATTGGCTGTTGCCTCGGCTTCATTACATTCGGTGATGAAGTCTGCCAAGGCTTGGCCTTTTATGGAAATCCGGGGCACGTAATGTAAGTCGAATTGACTCAGCTCCATCGCCCACTTGAGGAGTCTTCCGGATGCTTCAGGCTTCTGGAGAACTTGCCGGAGCGGATGATTGGTCAAGATTTTGATCGGATGGGCTTGGAAGTATGGCCTCAGCTTCCTTGATGCCATCAGGAGGCAGAATACTAATTTTTCAATGACCGGGTACCTTGTCTCGGCCCCTATCATGCGCTTACTGACATAGTACACGGGGTGCTGAGTTTTTTCTTCCTCCCGGACTCGTGCGGCGGCTGACCGCGTGCTCGGAGACGGCCAAATAAAGGAACAAGTCTTCTCCAAGGACGGGTTTCGATAGGATAGGAGGTTTGGCCATGTGGTCTTTCAACCTCTTGAATGCCTCCTCGCATTCATCCGACCATTCGAACTTTTGGCATTTCTTCAGTATGTTGAAGAAGGGTATGCACTTGTCCGTGGAGCGTGAGATAAAGCGGCTCAGTGCAGCTACCTTTCCGGTCAAGCTCTGCACGTCCTTATGCTTCTTGGGGGATGGCATGTCCAGGAGAGCTTGGATTTTCTCCGGGTTTGCTTCGATTCCCCTTTGGCTGACTATGAAGCCCAGGAATTTTCCCGACTTCACCCCAAAAGTGCACTTTTTCGGGTTGAGCTTCATACCGTATCTCCGGACGACTTCGAAACATTCTTCTAAGTCGCTTGCATGGCTGTTGCATGCTTTGGATTTGACGAGCATGTCGTCTACATATACCTCCATGTTTCGTCCCAGGAGGCTTTTAAACATCCGGTTAACCATTCTTTGATAGGTTGCTCCGGCGTTTTTCAGTCCGAAAGGCATGACTAGGTAGCAGTATACCCCCTTATCGGTCCTGAAGCTAGTGCACTCCTGGTCTGCCGTATGCATTTTTATTTGGTTGTACCCAGCATAGGCATCCATGAAAGACAGCAGCTTAAATCCGGACGTGGCGTCTACCATCTGGTCGATCCTGGGTAGCGGGAAGCAGTCCTTTGGGCAGGCTTTGTTTAGATCTGTGAAATCTATACAAACTCGCCAAGTCCTGTTCGGCTTGGGTACCAGAACCGGAATGGCCAGCCATTCCGGATAGTATACGTCGCGGATCATGCCATTGGACAACAGTTTGTCCACCTCTTTCTCTAAGGCCTCGACTTTCACCGAGTCGAGCGGGCGTCTCTTTTGCTGTACAGGGGGCATGTCCGGGTTGACATTGAGTACATGGGTAATGACATGAGGGCTTATGCCGGTCATGTCTTCTTGGCGCCTTGCAAAGATGTCGATGGCGCCCTTCAGTGTTTTTATTATTTTTTCTTTTTCCTCCGGATCCAGGCTCTTCCCTATTCGGAGTACTTTAGTGGAGTCGTCGTCGCACACTGGTATTTCTTCGACGTCCTCCATTGGTTCCACGACCCTTTCGGATCCTATGCGAGGATCCAACTCATCCTCTTCAGCCTTCTCTATTCCAGGGGATTCCCGGAGCGTGAATACAGGTAGGTGAGTGGCAACATTGTAACATTGCCTGGCCTCTCCCTGATTTCCCCTCACAGTTCCGACTCCGGCTTCCTGGGTAGGGAATTTCAGGCACAGGTGTCGGATTGAAGTAATCGCACCAAAGTCCACTAGGGCCGGTCGGCCTAGGATCGCGTTGTAGGCTGTTGGACAGTCTACCACCACGAAGGTGCAATACTTAAATGTGCTCTGGGGGGTATCCGGGCACAGGGTAAATCCCGTTAAATCCCGTGAGCTGTGACCCACTAGGCGAGAGGTCTCGGTCGGTCAACCCTATCGCAGTGAAGGCTTCTTTGAAGAGCAAGTTCACGGAACTCCCATTGTCAATCAAGACCCTAGCCACCACTTTATTTGCGATGGGGGTCTCTATGACCAGCGGGTCGTGGTGAGGAAAACGCACCGTCTTAGCGTCTTCTTCTGTGAACGTTATGGGTTGGTCCATTAGCCGAGGCCTTTGGGCTGGGAGTTGAGTAACCTCCCACACCTCACTGTGTTTCGCGGCCTCGGCATATCTTTTTCGCTCCTTGCGAGTGTTTCCTCCGATATGGGGACTGCCGGAGATCATGGCTACCCGTCCATTAGGCCGGGGCGGTAGTCCGGGAATACGCTGGGTGTCACCTGCGGGAGCAGCTGGAGGCAATGCTCCTGCTGTACCCCCTGGCGTTCCCGGAGGCATACCCCCGGCCACCTGCCCTGGATTAAGGTGGGGCAACCTATTTTTAATCCACTCATAGAGGTGGCCCAAGCGGATCAGATTCTCAATCTCGTCTTTGAGATTCTTACACTCATTGGTACTATGACCAATGTCGTTGTGATACTCGCATCTTTTACTCGGATCTCTCCGGGAGCTATCTTTGTACAATGGCTGGGGTCTCCGGTAGTGCGTATTTTGCCTAGTGGCGAAGTACACACGTTCCTGAGAGTCCGTGAGCTCTGTGTACTGAGTGTATTGGGGTGTGTACCCCTTTTTCTGGCGCTTCTCTCCCGTTCGGGTGCTGCCCTTGGAGGACCTTTTGCTCCTCGACCCCTGGGTAGGGCCTGTCAAGCTAGCAGTCGGGGCCGCCTGTGAAGGAGCTCGTCCATTCACCGCGGACGGGTTGCCGTAATGGGAAGATGCCGGTGCCAAAGCTTGGCCTTGGCTGTACCCGGGAGTAGCAGAGAATTGTATGCCGCTTACTTGTGGAGTCGCGGTCGGGACAGTGCCCGAGGACGACACTCCGGGCATGTACCCTGCTATCCCGGTGGGATAGTAGCCTCCGTAAGCCACGATCTGGGCTTCTTCGAGGTTAATATATTTTTGGACTCTCTTCTGGAAGTCCTGAAGGCTAGCAGCGCCTTCTTGCTGCAACTCGTTCCAGAAGGGAGTCCCAGTGCGGATTCCTGCTTGGAGAAGCGCAAGCTGTTGTCCGTCATCGACCTTCTTGGTCTTCGAGGCTTCCTCTCGGAACCTCTTGATGTAATTCTTCAAGGTCTCGGTGGGCAGTTGCTTGATGTTGGTCAAGGCACTAACCTCCAAGTTAACCTTCCTGGCGGCGACAAACTGTCTCCGGAAGTTGGTTTGGAGTTTGTTCCAACAACCCACGGATCCTGGTTCCAGCTTTTTGAACCATTCCTCCGCTGATCCGCTCAGAGTGAGGGGGAAACACAAGCATTTGGCGTCATTGCTGACCCGCATGACTGTCATGACACGGTTGAACCGTGACAAGTGATCACTGGGGTCGGAGTTCCCAGTATATGCCGCCATTTCGGGCATCTTGAAGTTTTTAGGGAGCTCCGCCTCCAGGATATGCTTGGCACATGGCTCCCGATCCTCACTGTCCGAGTCGGAGTCGTCTCCCTTCTGCCTCCGAGAGACTCGAGCAATATCTTTTCGAAGTATGGCAAGTTCCGCCATAATCCCTTCGTTTACAGTACCCGAAGAGACCACGGGCCTGTATCTTTTTTGGTCAAGGTGATCCCGGAGGTCACCTTGATTCCCATTGATTTGATTTCTCAGATCAATGGGAGGACATCTCTGTCCTCTTCTTCCTCTACCCCCTGGTTCCTGGTGCACAGAAACGCTTTTCCGGTCCCCTCGATCCTGAGGGCCAAGACTCCCTCTTTGGGGCTTGCCCCTCTGCGGACCTTTCCCTTTAGGGAAATCTGAGCGGACCCTTCGCGGATCCTGCACCTTTTTCTTTCGCCCAGGGGTAGAAGTAGGGTTTTTTGTTTGATTTTCCTCAGCAGGGTGCCTTATAGGGCTAGGTTCCCTAGGTCTTTGCTGCTGGGAATTAGGCGAGGACGTCGCTGGTTCCCCGTCGAGCCCAGCGGCCATTGCCTTGGGATGCACGTGAATACCAGCAGCCTCCATGGCTTTCTGCATGGCTAGCATCACTTCCTGCATTTTTTGATTTTGCGCTTTCTGAGCTTCGATCTCAGCTTCATGATCGATAGCTTTTTGTCTAAGGAGCACCAACTCTGAGTAACTTCCTCCGTCGTAGGCATACTCGTCGAGGTTTTCCTCGTAGTTCTCGTCGGGAACTATTTCTTCTTCTTCTTCCTCGGACTCCTCTGCTGCTCTTGAGGCTACATCTTCCTCATTTGGATCTTGAGCATCTCCCAGAGGGCGAGGGTGACGTGTACTTCTTGTCTCCACCATTGTTGTGAAGTCAAATGCTTGTTATGTAGTAGCTTTCCTCAGCTCTCAATGAAAGCACCAAAATGTTGACCGAGATTTTCGGCAACTATTAAAATATGATTATAATAAAGAGCTGTAAGAAAGTGAGATGAAGATTTTTACGTGGTTGGGGCGTTAATGAGCCTTAGTCCACGAGTCTTTGTTATTAATGGATGACTTTAATACAGATTCCACACTTGAGAGAATGTCTTTCTCATAAATACAGAGAATGTTCTTGGTGAGTATTTTCTCTTCTTGCTCTTTTGCAAACCAAGATTCTCGACCCCATTAAATGAGCTTTGAGGGGGTATTTATAGTGTTTTGGTGGGGTAATCCCTAGAATTGTTCTTACACATGTATCTGTAAGTATCCATAAAGTTGGGCATTTCCAATGAACATACCATGGGTGATGCATGGTCAAATCCTTAGGTGCCGTAGGGTTTTTATGGAGAATGTCCTTTTTGCCTTGTGATTGACGTGACTCTTCGCAGAGTAGCCGTCGCTAGACTTAAATGATCATTCTTGTAGCTGCGTCGTTTGGGGGTTGTGCCGTCAGACTTTATTGCGTGTTACAGTCCCAACACGCTTCCTCCCATGCGGCATTAAATGCGACTTGATTGCTCGAGAGAGATCTGACACATCCCGGAGAGGCTTCACGTCATGCGAGCTTCCCGGAGTACCTTGTACTCCGGGTGCCTCCTCCGGGACCCACGCTAACTGCGCTTCCTTGTGGCGCACAAAGACTTATCAAATGTTTACAGGTTATCTGATCCACGTGTCCTAATTCGACTAGTCCACGTATTTTGGGCGAATTCAGGGGCAACACATACATATACACACATATATATACACACCCACATACACAAACACATACACATACATACACATATATATATATACCTAATCTCACATACACATACATATACATACATACATACATGTATTTATACACATACATACATACATTTATACCCAAATAAATATACATACACATACATACAGAAATACATACATACATACATACACTAATCAACACATACATACACAAATCCATACACATAAACATTAAAAAAAAATCAAAATTAAAAAAAATTAAAAATACCTTAAATAAATTGGAGGAGGTGGGGCTTGGTGGTCTGCGGTGGTGGCTGGCGTAGCTCGGCCGCCGTCGATGGTGGTGGTGGTCGACGGTGGTGGTGGTGGCCGACGGTGGTGGTGGTGGTTTTTTTGAACAGAAAAAAAAGAGGGATTGAGAGGGATTGAGGGGGATTGAGAGAATGAGATAGAAATTGAGAGAGATTGATAGAGAATAGAAGAGAATCGAAGAGAGATTGAGAAGAAGGGGGCTGGGAGGTTTTCTCTGCAAAACCTGAAAAAAAAAAAAAAGGAAAAATGAAGGAGAAGAAGGGGGCTTCGTGCTCCTGATTCATATATATACTTTTACCGGCGCATCCAATTGCGCCGGTAAAAGTGTTTAAATAAAATCTGACCTAATTAGCCAAAGCGCGCGTTTAAGTAAATACTTTTACCGGCGCGATTGTGCACCGGTAAAAGTATCCCCACTTATCACATTAAAATCCACACGTTTCCTTTAACACTTTTACCGGCGCAATGGTGCGCCGGTAAAAGTATTCCCACCTACCAAGGAAATCAACGCGGGAAGTTTCCCTCTATTTTTTGGCACTTTTACCGGCGCAATTGTGCGCCTATAAAAGTGAACAAGCGCCATAATAAATGAAATGAAAGGCGGCAAACTTCTCGCGCCTGTTGGCGCTTCATTGGGTCACTTTTACCGGCGCATATTCATTATTGCGCCGACAAAACGTTTTAATACCGGCGCAGTAATGCGCCGGCAAAAGTGAAGCGTAAATGCAAGTGGAATTTCAGATTTTGTTGTATCTCGACAACTTTTACTGGCGCATTTGACGAACTGCGCCGGTAAAAATGCCTTTTCTTGTAGTGCAAGTATGTTTCATTAACATCGTAATATGAATTTCTAAAACAATGAAATAAACACATAAGAGTTTAAGTAACCTTACATTGGGTGCAGTGAAATATAATGACTCCTTCCGTTCAGATCTCTAGCCCTTGATTCCTTTCTGTAGCAGAGCATTATCAAGATCTGAACCTGGATCTCTTTCTCTCCTTCTTTGAGTCTCATTCTCCTTCTTGTTGGTTGGATTCTTCACAATCTTCCACACTATGATTGAGATACCACTTGATGTGTGTGGGCACTCACTCTATCACTCAAGGTTGAATAATATGAAGCAGAAAAGAGAGGAAGAGGGTGGCGGCTAGGGTATAGGTAGAAGGCTCAATTTTCTGAAAGTGAATTTCATCTCAACTGTTAAGTGTGAATGTGAGCCATCACTATCTATTTATAGGTAACCACCTAAGTTTAGGTTAGATTTAATTAGCATTAAAATAATAGAAAAATAAATGGTAAATTCCTTAGTGTGACTGACCCTAGGTTGTGGATAATGGGCCCACTTTGTAATTTTGCCATTTTGTCATTTTTCCATCTCATTTTCTCAAAAACGTCAATTTTCTAATTTAACCACTTAAATGCCAATTCCAATTATTTAATAACTAAAAATTAATTATTAAATAATATTGTCATTTAATAAATTTATTAATTAGACTTAATAAAGTCTTCTAATTAATAAATAAGACTTAAAATCTCTCTTTTTTTTTCATAATTTTGCCTTTGCTTAGTGAAAATTCATAAACTAGACATAGTCTAATTTTAGAATTGTAATTGATTAATTAAAATCAATTATCTGAGTCTTACAAGCAGTATGGTCTCAACTAGTATGGGGACCATGGACCTATATAACCGAGCTTCCAATAAGCAGATCAAGAATTTACCAAGTAAATCCACTGACTTATTAATTCCTTGTTGCATCCACGCATAGAATTTAGAATTGCACTCTCAGTCATATAGAACGCTCTATATATTCCACGATATAGATATGCTATAAATTATCCATTGTTATAATCCCAATAATCAATGATCTTCTATAGATGGTTTACATTGCATAGGGATAAAATTGTCGTTACACTCTTTCAATGTATTTTATCCTTAAAACACTTGCCACCTATAAATGATATTTTAGTGAAATAATATAATCACTAAAATGAACGTTCTATCATTTATCTCTATTTAGCAAGCTCGAAGGAAATCATCGTTTCACTTCTAAATACCTATAGAAGCTATAGATTCCATATCTATGATTAGCACTCCCACTCAATTGCACTACCATGTTCCCAAAATGTACGTATCACCCTGACCCAAAAGTAGGCTTAACTAACAAATCAAAGAACATGTATAATACTCTTGAGATCGAACTTAACCATATCACGATTAAGATCATTTGATCTAGGATCAGCTAGGTGATATTGAATTGAATAGATAACACGATAAATTTATCATATCTAATCAAAGTTCAATATCGGTCTCTTCCAATGTATACTCCATACATCCGATACTGGTAAACTTTGCCAATGCCCTAGAAAGGATATAACACTTATCCAAGGTATAAGTATACCTATCGCTGATTATCATGCCAGTCTAAATCCAGTGAACTGAAAAATCAGGAAATTTAAACTTTCGAACATATAAATATGATTATATTCCACTGTGCTGACAACACTATAATCATTAACAAATACATATGTTCTGGACTTAATAGAATTTATACATTAAATATAATCATGAAATAAATCATGTGAACCATGCAACATAAATGTTATTTCTGATCTTTATTAACTAGTAAATCTGATTATATTGAAATGGGTTTTATTTGGGGCACAAAATCCAACATAAAGATCATTGTAAGAACTTTCGAGAGAGATCATAATATTCTTGCTTACTCTTCTCACAAGTTAATACAACAAAAAAGAGAGAAGGCTATTACCAACTATAAGGGGTCGAACCTCTATAAAATTGGTGTTTTCTTTACTTTATTTTCTTTTTCTTTCTGTTATTTAATTATTCTCATCGCTTTAATTAAGACTCACAGTTGTTGGCTAAAAAGCGAGGTCAATTGTACCTTATACTGACATAGTAGGCACCCTAATGTATTCTATGGTATGTACTAGACTTGATCTAGCACATTCTCTAAGTGTGGTTATTAGGTACATGACTGATCTTGGAGAAGGTCATTGGAAAGCCCTCAAATGGATTCTAAGATATGTCTAAGGGACAACAGATTTAGGGTTAGTCTATGGAAGAAGATCAAGTAAACAAGCTAAAATTTATGGCTATGTTGACAGTGATTATGTAGCAAACATAGACACCAGAAAGTGACTCACTTGTTTAGTGTTCTGTGTGGCTGGAAACACAATGAGTTAGAAGTCTAATATGCAAAAAGTAGTTACCCTCTTAACTACTTAAGCTGAGTACATGATAGCAACTGAAGCATTCAAGGAAGCTCATTGGTTAAAGGGTTCGACACAAGAAGTTGGTTTCAAATCAGAAAGTGTTTTGTGACAATCAAAGTGCCCTACACTTGATTAAGAACCCTATGCTGCATGAAAGATCAAAGCATATAGATATTAAGTACCATTTTATCAGAGACATTGCTGTCAAAGGTCAAGTTCAAGCTATGAAAGTCAACACTGAAGATAATGTTGCTAATATGTTGACCAAGAGTGTGAGCTTACAGAAGTCCAAACACTGTCTCAACCTTCTAAACATTGACAAGTGCAACTGAGATTCATACTCTCTATGAAACTCAGCTTGCTCGACTCTTTAGTCTGTTAATAGTTGCATCTTTTAATTTCTGTTACTTTTTCTGTTTGTCACTTATGTTAATCCATGTACTATAAATACAAGTCTAACACTCATTCATTTATGTACTGAACTAGACTTAGAAACTGTGTAAGTATTGAGGGTTGTTAAAGAGTGCATTGTGTTTCTGATCAATGCCTCTCATGTGAGATAACTTGTAATAGTTTAGGCTATGCTTGTATTGGATTAAATTTAGATTGAATGTCAATTAAAGAAAGCAGCCATTGTTAAAGCTGCATTGCTCAAGATTAGTCTCTAAGTGATCTTGTTCTCTTAATACTGGTTCCATATTGAATGTGCGTTGATTCTCATTAGCTTGATCATTTTTCTTTGAATTCTGTTCTTGTATTGGTGTAGCTTCCAACACCAACACTCTTTTCTAACAATTATAAATTTATAACTCCTATAACTTTTGATAATTTCAATCTATGATGTGTACCTTTTATCATATTGGTGATTATTGTGGAATTTACCAATAAATAACTCTCTAAATATTACAAAATGATGACAACTTGTCATATCCCCACTTATCAGTATGTTACACATACATAATCTTAGGGGTGTTCACAAAGTATCCGATCCAATCCAATCCGCACGATCCAATCCAATCCAATCCGCAAAATACGGATATCCACACTTGTGCGGATTGGATTGGATTGAAAAATCTAAAATCCGCACTTGTGCGGATTGGATGTTGTTTGACCTCAAAAAGTAACCGATCCAATCCAATCCGCACTTAATTATATATATTTTTTTAAAAATTATAATATGTAATATATATTAATTAAAAAAAGACACAAACTTCTAATTTCTTAATCTTTTTAGTAATATATTGAGTTGGTACATTTTATTTATTTTGTAATAAAAAACATAAGAAAAATAATTCTTATTCACATAGACACATACTCATAAAGTTTAAATATATATATACTAGCTTCTTTATTTTAGTAATTAGATACATATATAGTTTAGTGTAAATCTAAAAATAAGTATATATATTGATATATATATTGATTTAATTTGTATATAAATAGAGATGGAAATAGATTATTATTGGAGATTAAGAAACAGTAGTCTTTTTTTTAATTTTTTTTCTATGAAATATTAAATAATTTATTATTAAAAAAAATAACCGATCCAATCCGCACTATTGCGGATTGGATCGGATTGGATTGGATTGGATTTAAACTCTTATGCGGATCGGATTGGATCCAAAATATGAAATCCGCACTTAGTGCGGATTGGATGTTGTTTGATCAAAAAAGTGCGGATTGGATCGGATGAACACCCCTTAATCTATACTAGGTTATTATTACGTGCTTTGCATGTATATTCAAATATATTTTTTATTTTTATTTTTATTATGTGTATTTTTAAAAATTTATAAATTAAAAGTAATTTTTTTTTTACAAAAATAATATTTACAGTTTTAAAAATTTGAGAAAAATAAATACAAAGTTTAAGAATATTAAAATTTAACATATTCTCAATATTAAAAATAACAATAAAAATAATTCTATTACAAATAATATATTAATTTTATTTATATTTAAATTAATCTAAAATAAATAATATTAATATTTATATATATTTATAAAACTAACCCTACTAACACCGTAAAATTTAACGAAATATTCTTATGTTCTTAAAATATTCTATATTCTGTTAAATTAACAAAAGACACGATTAGATAACCACATTTTATATGTTATATTATTCAAAAGTAATATAACATTTGTTTGAAGAGGCAACAAATTTCTCTTAACTTTCCAATGCTTTGAAAAACAACCAGAATAGTTCTTCCATTCATAAGTGGATATGTCAAATTGAACAAAGTTAGTGAGCTTACTGATCCATTTGCTAAGTGATCTTGACAGATCGTTCTCTGCAAGACTCAAACGAGTTAGCTTTTGCAGCATATATAGACTTTGTAGAAGACACCCTCCAAGAAATTTTCAGAGGTGTAATCAGGCCCGGCCCTGAAATGTAGTGGGCTATAGGGTAAAAATTATTTTTTGGGCCCTTATTTAGAAAAAAAATGGTATTTTTCAAAATCAGCAAAAAAATTGTGTAATTTTAAAAGGGCAAATTTTTTTTTTGGGCCCCTGGACTAGGTGGGCCCTAGGCACAGGCCTAGCCCGCCTATGCCCAGGGCCGGCCCTGGGTGTAATAAAGGTAAATGGAGAGCTGTCAAAATATGGATTGATGGATCATTTGAGCTCAAGTCTAGAACCTCTAAATTTGGGAAAGATTGAGTTGATCCAAACTGCCTAATGAGTAATGATTAAGAGAGCTTAGCTTTACAACTTTCCCAGTATCATTAACAGGATTAGTCTTCAATCCCAAAGAAGATGAAGAGTTGCATTTTATTCCCTTCCATTGACTAAATCAAAATAGGAAATCCTTCAAAGCCCCCAAATCATTTGGGTAAAATTGATAGGCTTTCAGGTTTCATAGTCAGAGCCTAAAATTGAGTGGGAGAAGAAGAAGCTGTACATTGACTTAGGCCTGTGGATTAGTCTCAACTAGAATTGAGTGGGAGATATTATATCATTAAAAAGTTCCATATCATAATTGATATAAACTTAATAAGTAACTTGAATACAAAGTATTAAAAGAAAAAAGGCAAATTATTTCTTGAGGTCAACAAGGGTGATGAAGACATAAAATGTAGTGAGATAGAATGCTGCGAGTGCATAATTTCCAGGAATACTAGAAAACCAACCTATTTTAGTCTCTAAAAGCAGACTCCTTAGCTCTGTCTTCTCGTGCAACAAGGCGTTTGCACCAGCGACAAAGGCACACACAAAAAAAAATATGGAAATAAAGATGAAAGATATTGTGACCATAGTAGGATATCTAAATCTCCTTCCAAAGATCATGGAAAACATTGCAAAGATGAAGTGGATTAACAAAGAGCCTGCAGAAAAACCGAAAGCCATAGAATCCGCTATCATGAAAGCTTTGAAAGCTCCAAGGCCTTTTTTAGTTTTGTATTGGGCAGCACCAGGCATGGTTATGACTGCTTGAAATGTGATACCTGCAATGAGTGTGGTCACCACCAAGTTCATGTTTTGCATGTGTTGTAAATCTACACCACTATTTTCTTTAATTGGTCCACCAAATTCGGTCTTTTCTATTTGGGTTTCTTCACTTGTTTCTTCGTTTTTTCCATGTTCTTCCACCATCCTAAATCCAGTGTCTTGCAAACTTAGAAGAGGGTCTTTATTCTTGGCCAGCCACAATTTTAGTCCAACAATAAACTGCCAATGGGAATAGAAAAGTTGTCCAAATTAACGCTTAAACAGCCTAAATAAATCTTATTTAGTCTTATAAGTCTTATTGTAGATTAGTTTTAGATAGATACTATAGTTACAAGTCTATAGACAAGTGAATCCACTTAAGTAGAGGACATAACATACCTTTCCAATTATAAAACCCGTAATTGTTGTTGATTTGAGAAGAATCTCAAACGCAGTTATCCCCATCTTATTGGTCATTCTCTTGTTGGTCATTTTATTACTTGTCAAACTATTCATAATTCCATAACGAGAATGAATAGCAGCAACATGTAGAGCTGTATTTCCTTCATTGTCTTGCTCATTTATAAGATAACTGAAACCTCTCTCATTCAGTAAAGTACGTACCGCAGAGTGACAATTGTGTTCAGCAGCAATATGAAGTGCAGTTCGATCTTTGTTGTCCAAAATCTCACCAATATCTGAACATTCTTCCATCAATTCCTTGATCACTTCAACGTATCCTTTCCTTGCCGCGATGTGAAGAGCTGTCATGCCTTGTTTATCTTTGATGTAAGCAACTGATCTTTTAACTTTCAAGAATAGGTATACCATGCCTGTAAGTCCCATGTTTGTAGCATAGTGAAGAGGAGTCCATCCTAACTCATCTTCTGCTTTTTCTAAAATCTGGGATCCACATCTCTCTAACACCTTTATAGCAAATTCTAATAATTAAGAAAGTAGGGACAGAATTAATGCTGATGAAAAGTTACTTTGGGTAAAATCAGATAATAAGAATACATAACAGAAATATATTGACTACTTACCGTAAAAATCCTTGGCCGTGGTAACTTTTCTTGAAAGCAGCCTTGCATCAACTATTACAACATAGCATACATATACGTAAATGTATTAGTGTACGTTGTAGCATAATTCCTTGTAAAACCAAATTAGAAACACATACACAAAAAGGTAGAGCAAACAACAGTAAGTGCTCTGTTTGACTGGGCTTTTGCTTCTAATTTTAGCTTTTCAGGAAGAAAAAAAGCTACTAAAGTTGGCTTCAACTTTTTAGAGCCGAAAGCTGAAACTCACTTATTACGCAAACAGCAGCAGAAGTGTTTTTGAAGCTCCAAAAACACAAAATCAGCTTTCCATAATAGGCATAAAATCTACTTGGTTCTTCTATCTTCAACCAAAATGGGCTAATTCTGGAGACACACAAGAAATTCTCCTCCTCAATCCCTCTAATTCTCAAAATACTGACAGCCGAACAAATTACAAAGACAAGGAATTCACTCAAACTCACTGTTTCTCCCAACAACACAAGCTTACATATTGTTAGAATATGGTATTAAATTCCTACACACTATCAATGCAACTAATGAAAACAACTAATATCAAGCAGAAACAGATTAGTATTCCACAGTATAAGAGTGCCAAAAGATGTTTAGATGGATTAGAGATGATGAAATTAGATATATATACATACCTGTAGGGCAGGAACGAATGACAGCAGCATGCTTCTTCCTAACACAGAGTAATCAGGAAAAGTAGTGTCCAAAATGATAGAAGCAATCTCATAAAAACGTCCCTCTACAGCAAGAAACAGAGGAGATTCCCCTGCCTTATTCACCAAAGATGTCAATGTCGGATCTTCTCGAATCAACCGCTTTGCAATTTCCAAATGACCGTTGATCACAGCTTCATGAAGTGCTGTGTTTTCCTTCTCATAATTCACCTTCCTCAGCAGATTTCTGTAGTCACTATCATGGCCTAATGTCTTTGCATGATCTATCAGAACCATTGCGAAACTCTCATTCCCCAACTTGGCCGCCAAATGTAGCGGGGTGTCGAATTTCTTGTTTGGCTGAAAGGCAAGCAAGGGATGGGATAGTAGCAATCTCTGCACAGGTAAATCTTTGGGATTAGTTTCATGTAGTACTGCAACATGAAAGGCGTTGTTTCTGGCCTTTGTTATCTGGTGAGGATCTAATTCGGGATTGACAACGCCGGCTGCTACTACATGTTCTTCTTCAAGTTGTAGCCCACGACCGCGAAACAGAGAACTCATGTCAAAAAACCGATTTGCTTACTTAACACAAGAATTTGCTCTGAACATAAAACCAAATCCAGTGCTTATAGGTCTATAACAACTAAGCAATTGAGTTATCAATCAATTTATTTTGTTTGAAAGTGACAATTTGCTTCATTAGTTATTGGTTTTTTCCCAATCTATAATCTAAAAATATTGCTACTTGCCCAATCAACTGTACTACTTTATCAAAAATCCTTAGCAGCCAGCCACACATATCAGTTTTTTGTATTATGTAAAGTTATGTCCATCTAAAAATGTTAAACCAATAATAATTTGCTATGTGTGGATTGTTGATAAAGTATAATTATAGTTGTAAAAAAAGTGTACATATTATCTTAAAATATATATTTTTTTTTATCTTCTCTAGATTTGATAGTTTTTCATACAAAAATTACTTTAATGGTTGACAATTCCAAAATTGAGGGAAATTTACATGGTATACTAATTTTTGTGATTTTTTTACAAAAATACTGCTAGACGATATTTTTTACTTTTTTACTGTGTTTTTTTATAAGTTTCATACTGCAGTATATGTGTTAAGTTTTTACTAGTGTTCTACTGGTGTTTTACTGGTGTTTTATAAAAACACAGTATTTTTGAAAAGATTTCCGTGTGACAATGTTTTTATAAAAGTTAATCCAAATTCCAGTATTTTTGTAAGTTTCCCAAAATTTATCCACCATGATCCACGTGCCACCATTTAAATGATTAAATTTTATTAAATACTATAAAATAATTTTTTTTGAATAAAAAAAGAAAAAGATAAAATAATGTCACATGGTTGATGCTAAATATAGATAATGATATTGATAAAATTGCATTAAAAATAATGATCACATTACATATATGCCAAAAGAACTCCATGACAACCCCAATGGGAGAACTTAATATGAGATGCATATGCATACTCAACTAATTATCAAATGGTTTTAAGAAGCAACCATGTATATTTTTGGACTTATATTATTCCTTTTTAATTTGAGATACAATTTCATATATCTTACCCTACAAACAACTCACTTTATTCTTTTCCACATTCAAACAAATTGGGAGAGTGTTTATAAAAGGAATAGCTTTGTTCTATTTTGATGATGTCATTTGTTTAGAAAAATGCTAAGAGATAGCTTAAGGTGTCAAATACAATAAAATGTGACATATTGTTATTATTTAATATCGGTTCACAAATAAATTGATTTAATAAAGGGCATTTTACAATTTTGTATACATTATTTTAGTTAATTATAAAATATGTGCAAAAAAAACTTATTATCATTTTCTCATACATTTTTATATATAATTAAAAACTTTTTTTTCAATTTTTTTTATAATATATATGGTAATAATTATTGATTATTATATATATGGTAATATTGGCTATGTTTATTTTTATGTTTACAATTATAATAAACATATCAATAATATAAAATATTTTATATATTTGTTTATTTTATTTTCTATTAATTAAACATACTAATTTAATAAACAAAATAATAATATTCATATAGGTTTATTATATCACTCTATGTGTGTTATATTTATATTTTAGTAATTTTGTAATAAATAAATAATATATATAAAAAAATTGTTTATCTTTATCTTTTTCTTTGTTTATTGTGTCATGTTTATTTTTTCCAATTAAATAATTTTTGAAGTTTATAAAGTTATGTTTGTTTATTTATTTTTTGATGTAAGAATTATATTTCAATAGAAAATTCATTCACTAACTCATTAAAAAATAATCAATATATAGAAACAATAGAAAAAAAAATATACTTATTTTAGTATAGTATAAATTGGATATGTCTATTTTTATATTTACAATTATAATAAACATACTAACAATATAAAATACTTTGTATATATATGTTTATTTTGTTTTCTATCTATTAAACATGCTAATTTAATAAATAAAATAATAATGTTCACATATGTTTATTATATCACTCTATGTGTCATGTTTATTTTTAGTAATTTTAAGTATTGATTTATATTTATATACATTAGTGTTTATAATTTTGATATTGTATTTTATTAAAAAATTCTTATTAAATTATAATAATTCATACTAAAATAGATAATAAATATTTATCTTTTAATAAAAAAAAATATTTAATTTGTTTATTTTTATAAAATTGTTTAATTAATTTTACGAAATTGTTTATTTTGAGTTTTAATAAACATATTTTATTATTTAATGATTAAAATATATGGTTTCATGTAATAAGTTTTCAAAATGTATAAGTTTTTAAAATAATTTTTTTTGTACATTTTTTTGTAATTATGTTGTTTTTGTTGTACGTTTATGAAAAAAGCCCTTTAATAAATAATACAGAAAACTAGTAACTAATTACGAGATACAACGTGTGGTTTGGACACTTTTGCCAAATAGAATATTCAAATAAGAAATAATAACGAGTTCCATAAAACTTTTAGGTTCCTGGATGCTTGGAGCTTAGATCCGGAGTGTATGGAGGTGGTTAGAAAAGCTTGCCTCTTTGTGGTTAATGGAGCCAAGAGCTTCCAGTGGGTGTCTCGATTAACAAATACGAGGAAAAAACTTACAATTTGGATCAGGAACCATTTTGGTTTCTGTAAGGAAATAATAATTATGCTAGACAAATTCTTTCTTGAAATTCAGAATCAACCGCCGTCTCCGAAGAATGCTCAATCAGAAGCTGATATCTTCCTTGAGCTTGAAGAGGATTCGTCTTGGCAGGATGCCATTTGGCATCAGAAGTCTCGTGAGACTTGGTTACGCGATGGGGATATAAATACTAAATTTTACCATGGTTCTTCTCTCAGCAAACTCTCTGATCTCATTTCATCTGCAATTTCAATTTAGGATAATGTGGAGTTGTTGCGAATCCTGTCTAGAGATGAGATAAAGAAAGTGGTTTGGTCCATGGGTCAATTGACAGCCCCTGGTCCGGATGGAATGCCGGGTTGCTTCTACCGAGCTTATTGGAATATTGTTGGTGATGATGTTGTTGACACTGTTACATAGTTTTTTAGGACAGGGGATTTCTCAAAGGACCTCAAACAAACGTTCTTGGTTCTTATCCCAAAAAGGATAGGGGCTGCCAAGTGTGATGATTAAGGCCTATGACCATTTTAATTGAAGTTTCATTTCTAAAACTCTCCAAGCATTTGGGTTTGGGGAAAAACTTCGGCAACTAATCTCCAAATGCATCTCTTCAGTTTCCTTTTCTATTTTGTTAAATGGAGGCCCGCTTAAACACTTCTTCCAACCTGTGGAATTCGACAAAGAGATCCCCTATCCCCTTACTTGTTTATTATTGGCAGTGAAGTGCTATCTAGACTGATCCTTCATGAGGAAGACAATAGTGGAATCCATGGATTTCATGCCACTCTTAGATGCCCACTTATCTCATGTACGTAGACAATACCTTCTTGTTTAGCAAAGTGGGGATTGGTGAAGTCGCAAGGATAAAAACTTGCTTGGATACTTATTGTACGTGGTCTGGCCATTAAATCAACATACCTAAATTAGCCATGGTGATCTCCAACAATACGAGAGAGAAGATAAGGGTTGAGATTGACAATTTTCTTGACTTTTAAATGCTTAATTGTTTGGATAAATTTCTTGGGAATCCCATTTTCTTTTCAAAAAAAAAAAAAGGTGTGTGATTTTAATTTTGTTCTTGAAATGTTAGAGCTAGACTTGATGGTTGGAGAAGCAAATTACTTTCACAAGAGGGTCGTACTACTTTCTTAAGTCTGTGATCTCGAGTATCCCCCTGTATACTATGTCAAATTTTATGCTTCCTAAAACCCTTTGTGATGAGAGGAATAAACGGGTTCATCGATTTTGGTGGCTGGGGGTTTCAAACAAACACCAGTATCTGGCCCTCATCAACTGGGACTTTATTTGCAAGCCAAAATTAGATTGTGGTCTCAGAATAAAAAAAATTCGAGATCTGAATATGGCCTTTATCTCTAAATTGGGTTGAATGCTTGCGAGTAATTCTCAAAGTCTTTGGTGCCAGGTTTCAATGTAAAATATTGCAAACCAGATATTTTTGGAATTTATCCCTCCCTCTTTTAGCTTCAAAATGGGCATGAGGTATCTTGGCTACCCATGATTTCATTTGATGTGAAAGTTGCTAGTTAACTAGTAATGGTCATTGACATTTGGTCTGCCCCATGGACATCTTGGATGGAATGGGAAAACTGCGTGGCTACCTTCAATCCAAGATGTTGCAACCTAAAGTTGTTCAACCTTAGCAACTGTTTTGACAATTCAGGTAACCTTGATTCTCAGGTCTTAAGTTACTGGTTTACTCCTGCTCTCTTTGAAGGTCTAGAGCATGTTGTCTAGCCTGATGGTAGAGTAGACAAGTTGATTTGGAAAGACCCACATGTGATTATTGTCAAAATTGTCTACTATTCATCAATCAAACAAAGATGAAAGACTCAGGACATTATATGGAAGAAAATTTGGGGTGCGAAATTTAGTGACAATTGGAGCTGAGACGAACGTTGAGAAGAACATCAAGAATTCATGTCGACATTACGACTGACTTCGAAAACCATTTGACAAATGGTTGGTACTGTTGGAATCAGCTTCACGAGAAGAACATCACCCACTAAGTTTGCTTTGTCAACTCATTATTTGTATGTGGTAAGATTTTGGGATATCCTCCCCTTTATAAGCATTTTTTGGCGAGGGCGATGATCTACTCATCAAGAGAGTCATTTCGATATATGCTATGTCAAGATTCGTTACCTTTCCCGAAACACCATTTTGACTACCAAATAGTGTCATTGTGCATGGCTAAGGTGAGATCTTTGATCATATTTGAATGGTATTGTTGGACATAGTTTGAAGAGTACATCATAATAATAATAATTTTTTATTTCATAGGAGAATGTAGAACAAAGTGACTTATGGAGTGACTAAGCTCTTTAACTTAAGAATTGGGGACTTAGGAGCGTCTCTTTTGCAGAAACTTTAATGTTCCTAAGGAGGTAGAGACTCAACTTAATTATTGGACTTGTTTTTATATGTTATGAATAACATTAGACACATTCTAATTTTTATAATTTAAATGTTTGAAAAATTAAAAACTTAATCTGTATATTTTTCTAGATTGTTCTAGGACACTGAGTGTCAAATGTATTTTTGTATAATTATTTATGCAGGTTATAATTTTTAAGTTTATTCAAATTAAACCTGTTATGCTGCCAAATTTTCTAAAATTAAAGCAGAATATGTTCTTTTGTTATTCTTGTTTGCCTACTTTTGGTTACATTGATGAGAGTCATGTTGATCATGATTTGTGCATTTTGTTGTTTCACGACCTAGTCATTGTGTCATCATAGATAGATCAGGTGTGTACTCACCTGTTGGTGAAAAGACCTAAAATATGTATAGGAAGTGAATTGAATTTGAGCCTCGGTATTATGGTGGCTATCAGGCGCGACTACCCAGTTTAGGATGTTATTTTTTGGTATTGAGAGATAGGAGTCTAGTGAATAGTGTGATATGCACGAGTAGCTTGTCTTTTGTGATTATTTGTGCTCTCTATATATATATATATATATATACATGACGATGATGGTGAGAGGTTTTGTTTTTGAAAGCTAACCATACAAGCATTTTTATTAAACTCTTGGTCCTTTGATATTATTAGTTATTTTCCTATTAAGCTTTATAAGATCACCCATGTCTATTTCCCTTCTAACACTACAAGAAAAGGACTTTTTGCCGGCGCATTTCGTCACATGCGCCGGTAAAAGTTTTCGACACAAAGAAATGTGTGGACTCCAAAATTTATTTTGGGTTTACTTTTGCCGGTACATAGGTGCGCCAGCAAAAGGCATAAAAAAAATTGGAGGGAAAATTCCCGCGTGGGTTTTATGTGGTAGGTTGGGCCACTTTTGTCGGCGCAATTATGTGCCGGCAAAAGTGTTAAGTGAACCGCTCGTTTTGCTTTAGGTTTAGAATTAATTTTTTTAACACTTTTACCGGCGCAATTAATGTGTAACTTTTTGCAGACCAAGTTTGTCCTCCCACGAGATAACCCTACATTCATAGACTACGGTGAGTACGAGATGTCAAAGGGTTTACGTGACTGGAGGGCAGACTGCAAGAAAAAGTGGATACAAAACATTGAGGAGCTTGGACAGGAGAGGGCCGACATGTCACCTCCTGAGGGAGTAACTCAAGAGGTGTGGAGTGACTGCATCGCTTATTGGAGCACAGACAAACAAAAGGTACATTTTTTAAAATGTTTAATTTAGTAATGTTTAATTTATATAGTCAATAATAAATAATTAATTGTTAGAAAAATTATTAATTTCAGGCGAGAACAGCGAAAAATAAAGAAAGTCGGGGTAAGATGAAACTTCTAGGAGGCTGGGGCTCCAAGCCTATTGTTTCACATGTTGTCGAGGGGGTAAGTTTATATTTAACTATCATTCATTTAAATTTTTCTAGTAAAATAACAATACTAATATATTTTCTCTTGAAAATAGGCTAACCCCGACACATGAGAACTGCCAACTGCGGTGGAAACTTTTCAAAAGTTTCACCATAAAGGCAACAATTGGCGCAACGAGTTCGCGCAACAAGCTTACGTAAGTTTACATTTTAATTCAATTTTTATTTATTTCTTTTAATTTATTTGGTATTAAAATTAACCATTTTACTTATTTGTTTGTTTTAGGAGCAAATGGTTGAAATAGCGGCAACTCAACCAACGCCCACTGAAGATGAGCCCGATGAGCCTGCTGTCGATCCTACACAGTACCCCCGAGACTTACCTGTTATGACGCAAGTACTCGGGGAACGATATCGACATCTTAGAGGCTTTGGCCATCTCCCTGCATCGAAGGGAGTTGGGGCCAAAAGAGCACCTGCCACGCATCCTTCAGCCCCACCGACTGTTACAATGGAACAGTACGAGGCTTTACAGAAAAAAGTGGAGGAAGCGGAGCAGACAACTCAACATACGAGGCAGCAGTATGAGACACAACAACTCTACCTCAGACAATTCCAAGATCAGTTTGAGTATCTTTCTCGAGCTGTGCCGGGTTTCAACTTGCCTCCCATGGATCTTCCACCATTGCCCACTCCTGGTGCTGGATCGTCGGTTGCTCCTGGTGCTGGATCGTCATCGCAGCCTCCCGAGACTTAGAGAAACAACGATGACGACATTACCCGCCTATAGAACTTTACTTTTTTTATTATCCGATTCAAACATTTAACATTTTGTTTATATACTGATTTTAGTAGAACATAATATAATTAATGTTGATTTATCTTTGGGTAAATGGCGGCAAAACCCCCAATACTTTCGTTTTGGTTTCATTAAACCCCCACAACTCAAATTTCTGCGGGTAAACCCCAAAAACCACTATTCTGTTATCAATTTACCCTTTCCGTCCAAATTTAGCTGTTAAATGCCAGGTTAGCTTTTCCACGTGGACACAATATACACGTGTCATAATTTTATTGGTCCACGTAAATAATTATATTAAAAAAATTAAAAAATTAAAAAAAATAATAATTTAAAATTAAATAATTTTAAATAATTTTTTTTCTTTCTTTTTTTTATTTTTCTTTTCTTTCTTTTTCTCTCTCTCTCTCTCTCTCTCTCTCTCTGTAACTCCTTCATCTCTTTCTCTATCTCACCACCACCATTACTCCTCTTCAAAAATATCATCACCACCACCCCCATCAGCCACCACAGATGCCCACCACCACCACTACCATTCACAGCCACCGAAACCACAACCCACCATCTCTAAAATCACCACAACCTACTGGTGCCAAAACCACCACCACTGCTTATTTTCAAATCCAAATCACAAAAAAAAAAATCAAAACAAAACACCACCCGATATACACATATATACACAAAACAAACCAATTTAAATAAATCCAAATCCAACAAATAAACAAACACACATATATACACAAAATTTCAGTCCAAAAACACAAACTTTAAAACCCTAAATTTATTTCTCCACAACCATTATCTTTTTACAGATCTGAAAAAATAAAAATCACAATAATACCCAAAACATTTATAGACAAATCTATTGCAAAGAAAAACTATGAAAAACCCTAAATGAGAGAGAGAGAGGTATCAGTGATCGATACCTAGGTTGGGGTCCTCGTGGCCGGCTCGGTGGTCCTCGTCAACGGACAGCTTGGTGGTCCTCGTCGACGGCAACTGGACTCACATCATCGAGAGAGAGAGAAGAGGGATGAGAGAGAGACAGAGACAGAGAAGAGGGCTGAGAGAGAAAGAAAGAAAAGAGGGCTCGGGGAAGCTTACCTGGGTCGGGGAAGCTTCAGCGTGCGCCTGGCAGGTGGTCATCGGCGACGGCGCTGGCGCGGGGGGTCTGTACCTGCATCGAGAGAGAGAGAGAGAGAGAGAGAGAGAGAGAGAGAGAGAGAGAGAGAGAGAGAGAGAGAGAGAGAGAGAGAGAGAGAGAGAGAGAGAGAGAGAGAGAGAGAGAGAGAGAGAGAGAGAGAGACCGTATCTCCGTACATAAAAGAAAACGAAAAAGAAAGAAAAAAAAAGAAAGAAAAAGAAAGAAAAAGAAAGAAATAAAAGAAATAAAAAGAAAGAAAAGAAAAGAAAGAAAAAGAAAGAAAAAAAAATTTATTTAAAATTTTTTAATTTTAAATTAATTTTATTTTAATTTTTTAATTTTTTTAATATAATTATTTACGTGGACCAATAAAATTGTGACACGTGTATATTGTGTCCACGTGGACAAGCCAACCTGACATTTAACAGCTAAATTTGGACGGAAAGGGTAAATTGATAACAGAATAGTGGTTTTGGGGGTTTACCCGCAGAAATTTGGGTTGTAGGGGTTTAATGAAACCAAAACGAAAGTATTGGGAGTTTTGCCGCCATTTACCCTTTATCTTTTTATGTAAATTATTTTGGTTTTTTTTGTTAATATAATATTATAATTATTTAAAAAAATTAATTAATTATATTTAATTAATTAATATTATAATTAATTAATTTTTTTTTTTAAAAATAAATACTTTTGCCGGCGCATTCCTGCGCCGGTAAAAAGTGGCCAAAACTATTGGCGCCAATCTGACGGTTGGCGCCAATAGTTTTGCCGGCGCATTATTGCGCCGTCAAAAGCTTATCAAAGCAGGTTCATAGCGGATAAGGATATTTTTTAACACCGGCGCTTCTTTTTCACCGGCGTGATTTCTCGCCGGTAAAAGAAAGTTTTACCGGTGCATTTACTCTACGCGCCAGTAAAAAGTCTTTTACCGACCAAGCTTCCCAGATAAGCTTTGCCGGCGCAGTTAGTGTACTTTTGCCAGCGCAAAAATACGCCGGCAAAAGAGGGTTTTCTTGTAGTGTAAGAACCCAGTTTGATATTTGTGGATGAGAGAGAATCGTTGATGAAGAACAATGTGATTAGCTTAGTCCTATTTAATTATTGATTAACTCTCCTTTTAAAGATTGAATGTGTATCTAATTATTAATGGATGGTCTATATCATTTAAATATCTATGAACAGTTAGGGATGAGGAAGTATTATTTCGGTACTTTTAGACTTATTAAATCTAACTATTTGGTGACTACATAACTGTAGATGATATTATTGTTCTATATATATTGACGAGTGATCTTATTTTACTACAATTATTTCCTATCTATTATAAGAGTTATTCCATTATTTTAAATATGTATTTCATATAATTTTATAAGGAATTATTACATGAAACATACAAATTGACACTTTATTGACAAAAATACCTCCAAAAGGTGTGGATAATATTTATACCTTTTATGTAATTTTAATTACCAAAATACATCTTACACTATCACTTACACAATCAGACGATGGTTGCAGGGCGGTTGCGCGATAGTTGCATCAGGCAAAGGTTTAATCAGACGAAGATTGCTGGGTGGTCGACCGAATGTTGTATCAGACGAAGGTTGCTGGGTGGTTGGCCAAAGATTGCATCAGACGAAGGTTTTAATCATACAAAATAATTGTTAGCAAATTGTTTATGCAACTGTAATGCAACTGTTATAAAATATTAAAAATCAAAACAATGTTTCCACGTACGTAACTCTATCTACATGTCTCTTTATAAGTTAATATGAACAAATTCACCATTAGAAATTTAGAAAACAACAAAAATACACCAGGATAAATATTTTACTATAATATTGATGTTCTTTTTTTTTGGGTTATACTTGAGTTGGATTGTTTGGGAACTGTAGTTAAACTTTTTGAGATATGCATTTCATGGATCTAAAAATTGAAGTCAGTATATTAGTATTATGCAAATTAAATTGAATTTTAAGATGAATTTTAGTTTTGTAGTAGTTTTTCTATACTTTTTTTTTTCATGAATTCGAAACAGTCCCTGTTTTGATTGATTCTCATCGTCTTCTCAAGTAAAGTTGCCGGAATTAATGGTGGTTCTCTTTCTGGTTGAATTTTTGTTTTGGCTGCGTTGGGTTGTTGTGTGGTTGCCCAGAAAGCATGGATCTTGAGTTGAAGGTATGTGTAAGTGACATTTGTGTAAAAAAAATTGGTTGTATATTTGTTTTTTAGCCAGCTAGAAGTATTTTTTTGTAATATTGTTACTGTTTTGGGTTAAAATTGAAAAAAATTCATTTTATAATATAATTTTGTAATATATTAATTTAAATGATTATTTATAAGTATTATTTTTCAATTAGGATCAAAAGTTAAGTGTGAGTTTTGATCCCCCAAATTATACATATTATATATGTGTCACAGTCTAGCACTGGGACCATGTCACGAACTACTTTTAAACAACACCGTAATTGAAAACTTTGAACAAATCAAATGTTTAATTAGGCTATTTATTATGAGAAATGCTAAAGGACACTAGTGGTGCCTAACACCCTCCTATATTGGTCCAATTAAGTGTCATGTCCCATATAATTTAATATAATAACTTTTAGGAAGTATCGGTAGACAATCGCAACGCAACATGTTGCAAAATTTTATATATGGATTCCTAGAACCCATGTTGGACCAATTAGGACATATTCAAAGTCGTTTCACTCATAAAATTATAAAATGATATAAAGACAAATAATGGAAAGCAACAAAAAAAAGTTATGTGAGTGCAATGATACCGTGGTGACATATTCAAAGGCTAGCTTGGTGGTGAGGGAGGGATGGGAAAATGGGAGAGATCATGAGTTCGAAGCTAATACATGATTGTAAAAACCATTACACTACACTAAAAAAACAAAAAAAAAAAAAAAAAGTTTCTATAATTTATATATAAAACTACCTTAATACGCAAGCAGAAATGATTTTATGTGAGTGCAAATGTAAGAAACTTCAGCTGTAGTCAGAAAATGTTGAAAAACACGTGTAGTTAAAAATATATGAGGGGCACACTAAAAAACAAAAAATACTTTCGTCACACTATAATTTTTTTTACTAAATTTAACTTATATTCATAATATAATATTTAAATATAAATTATCATTAATTTAATTTAATTACAATAATTTACCTTTAATCACCACGACATAAAAATAATAATTTAAATTAATTACACATTTTTCATTATTAATCACAAACTTTATTGACAATATATGACAATTGTAGAGAGGCAGGTGGGGAGTGAGATTAATAACTAATTAGAATACATTGACGTGATGAAGAAAAGTGGGTGAATTAATAATGAAAAGGGTGGTCGGTTTTAATCAACATTTCTTTAATGACATAAATAATAAACTATTGCTAAAAAATAAAATAAAAAATAATAAACTATGGCATATTGTGTTGACTGTTGAGTCATTGTGAAAATTACAGGATTATTATTATATAATCCTGTTGATTAGCAAACTAGTTATACTGGGATTATACATACAGACTACAGTTATATCTATTTTGAATCTATTTCAATTTGGTTGTGAAATTAAAAACCAATATACTTGGTTTAATTAGTGATTATAGTAACAAATGTCTGGATTAGTTCAATTACTAAAGTCTAGTCTTACGCGACTAGAGGAGCAACAGTACTTTTCATTCATTCAAATCATAACTAATCCATTTTTCGGTTGGTTTCATGAAGAATATTCCCAAAAAATCGAAAGTTTAGATCCTTTGGAGATAACTTGTGGCCAAGAAAACAACATATTTCATGTTGCAGTAAAATACACAGCTAATCCACGAGCAGACCCAATACAGACTTGGCTAAGAGAATACTCTTTACTTGCCTTTCAGCCGAACAACAAAGGCGACACGCCTTTGCATGTGGCGGCCAAGTTAGGGAACAAGAGTTTCGGGGCGGTTCTAATAGAACATGCAAAGAGAGTTGTAGAAGGCCATAATTATGAGTCGTATAGAGATCTGTTGAGGAAGGTGAATTATGTGAAGGAAAACACAGCACTTCATGAAGCTGTGTTCAACGGTCACTTCGAAATCGCAAAGCTGTTAATCGAAGAAGACCCAAGTTTGACATGTTTTGAGAATAAGGATGGAGAGTCTCCTCTGTTTTTGGCTGTAGAAGGAAGGTTTTATGATATTGCTTCCATAATTTTGGACACTTATCCAAATTGCTCTTTGTTAGGAAGGAAAGGCATGAATGTCATGCATGCTGCTGCCATTCGTTCGTGCACAAAAGGTATGAATTAATTATTTGATATGATTAACGATTTCAATTTTATTTCCTTTGAACATTTCTTCAAAATAAACAATATAAAATGCTCCTACACTATATCTATACACATAAATTTCATTTTTTTTTTTTGGTTATTATACTAATTCACTTCTATATTTGTCTTATATAGTAGAAACACTGCTGCTTTCAAGAAGTGTTACTAGGGGTTTTGACGGTGAGTACGAAATTGAGTAATTTAAGTTTAATTTTCAGTTTTAAATAAATATTTAAGTTTAATTTTTGACAGTAATTAAGTGGCAAGTTATTATCACGTGTTATTTTTTTATTGGCTATTTTAAACTATTTTTTAAAAAAAAAAATTAAAAATTTAATGACCTAGACCAATTACAATTTTTCACGTGACAATTTACTTCATTTAACAGTCAAGTATTTATAGAAGTTCTAAAATTATAATTTAATTATTAATTATTACCGAAAAAATTAAATTTAGGTATTTATTTATAACTGAAAATTAAACTTAAATATTTATGTCGCAAATTACTCTACGAAATTTGACTCGATAATTGTTTTATGATTAATGTTAAATATTATTTTAATTCTGTATTTTATAAAAATTATCGATTAGATTCAAAATGGTACAAAATAAATCATGAGATTAATTTTTGTCAAATTAAACTTTGTAATTAATTAACTGTACACTACATACCTAACAATCACCATAATATTAATTTAGTCCATACATACAATACAACTTTATACGGTCTATTTTTGTTTTTTTTTTCTTTCAGATTTTGTTAAAAAGTTGTTAGAGAGATGTGGATCCCAGATTTTAGAAAAATCAGAAGATGAGTTTGGATGGATGCCTCATCACTATACAGCAAACAATGGACAATCAAGACTTGTGAGATTATTTTTGGAAGCCAAAAAATGCATTGCCTATATCAAAGATAAACAAGGTATGACTGCTCTTCACATCTCTGCAAGGATGGGCCATGTAGGAGTGATGAGAGCATTGATGGAGAAATGTCCAGATATTGGTGAGTTGTTAGACAATAGAGATCGGACTGCACTTCATATTGCTGTTGAACACAAACAGAGTTTTGTGGTAAATACTTTACTAAGTATGAGACCTTTTGTTAATCTTATAAATGAGCAAGACAATGAAGGAAATACAGCTCTACATGTAGCTGCTATGGATGGTTATTCTAGGATTTTTAAATGTTTGGTAAGTAATCAGAATATCAACAAGAGAATCATCAATAAGATGGGGATGACTGCTTTTGACATTGCTCGTAAATCAGCAATCCTAGGATATGGTTGTCTTGCAGAGGTATGTCCCTAGCTAATTTTTTGTATTTTTAAAAATTATTAAAAAAATATGTATATTTTTTAAAAGATATTTTTTTTTTATTTGGGCCCCTAAAATAAGTGGGCTCTAGACACGGGCCTAACCCGCCTATGCCTAGGGCCGACCCTACTTTTGGCATACATTTAGTTGGAAGGAATGAAACTATAAAAATAAAAAAAGAGAATGAGAATTTGATAAGATGTATGGGGTTCCATTCCAAAACCAACAATGAGATGGGTAGTCCATACACATTTTATGTATGCTATTTAGTTTCTACACATTATCAAATGAAACTCTCTAACAATTTATTCCACATATTATCAATGTAAGAGGGTGCTCCAAATTATTTTATGTTTTTTATTTTCAAAATACAATACTTGTGCAGTTAGTTCTTAGATTTTTTCTTACAAAAAAAACCCTTGAATATTCCACCTCGAGATGAACCCAACCCCGATCTCATCACGCACTTCGAATGTCGGCCTTAGTCCCAAATCTAACTTGGGCCTTGACCTTGGACTCGGTCCAAGTCACGACCCCGAGCCCTAAACTTAGACCTCAACCTCGACACTAGGCCCAACCTAATCCAAACCCGGACTTAAACTAAGACCTCAGACCAGACTGAACACTAGCCTCGGCCCAAGACCCAACTCCAAACCTATAGCCTTGGACTCAAACCTAGTCCCACTCCTGATCCTAGATTCTAGCTCAAAACCTAGACCCAACCCAAATCAGTGGCCAAGGGCCGAGGCTAATGATGAAAAAGAAATTATCAAAATAGATTATGTTCTCTCATTTTTTTTAACTCAATTTTCAAAAATTATTTTTGAAAAATATGGCCAAACACTCCTGTTGCTTTTTAAAAGCAGTTTTTATTTTTAAAATTAATGTGAAAATAAATTTAAAGCTATGAAATTAAACACTCCCTAGCTAGGACAATCTATTCTAACAGACACTATATTCTCTAAGTCAGCGCGCGCCAAGCCAAGGGCCTACCACTCACACCTTTTCTATGTACGATGTCAGAGATTGTCTCTCATGTCACTTAGAGCGTGCATGTCCTTGTGTACCGTGTAAAACGATCCAATGCATGGCTAGGAGCAGGGGTAATTCAAATGAGAAGGGCCCATGAGTGACACGCGTCCAAAGCACCATTAGTACACAACCAGTACAATCTGACATCGGTAAAGACCACATGACAAATATGCCACCTACCAATCCAACGGTGGGGGTTTATCCTCATGAAGATCCACCGACGACAATCCTTGCAAGGGATCGGCCTATAAATACCCCCGAAGATACACAAGGCGGGGGATCTCGATTCGAACTTCGACTTCTTCTCCTTTAATCCCTTCATCTCTCCATTGAAGGCGAACCCTTTATAAGAATATTCCTACTAAGCTTCCTCTTTTTCAAGAGGAACACAGTGGATCGGAGAAAAATCCATCCTTTTTGTATTTGTATCAATATTCACCGGCCAAAGAGCCTAATAAAATAGACTCATAGACTAAGGATAACTAACGTTAACTAACGCCTAAAACACGTAAAAATTTATTGTCTATATTCTTGCTATTTGCGTTTTTATTACTTTCTTAAGCTCGGTAATTATTCAGTTGCCGAAAAACTCGGTAAACAATAAGGTTTTATGATATATTTTTATACAACAAATTAATTGCAGGCTTTTATTGTATCGAGAATGAATAAGAAAGGCCAGCTTGTTCAAAGTTTACAAAAGGATGCGATTGATGAAAGAAGACGTGAAGAAACCCAATTAACAATCACTCATAATCATCAATCTGGACATAACAATAATAGTGATGATGATGATGATGAAGATCATCAACATATACAGCACATGCATACCTTGACCTTAATGGTGTCGACTCTAATCGCAGGTATTACATTTCAAGTAGGCATTACCATGCCAGCAGCAGGGAAATACAATACTCCAAAGGGCTTGGAAACTTTCGAAAAGTTCATGCAATTCAATTCCCTTGCTTTTTCATTGTCATCGTTTAACATGTTCTTACACTTCATTGTGAGTACTCTTTCCAACAAGTTCTTACGGGGAAGACAATATAAGAGGTTTATTAGTATTGCAACAATTCCCATAATATTTTCATCTGTTATTGCATTTATATGCGCCTTTAGTATGGGTACAGAAACACTTATGCACGAGAAGAAAGAGCTAAATAGTTTCATTGATAAGAATTCTAATATGTTTAGGGATATCTTAACCACTTCACCAGGGGCTGTTGTACTGGCTGCAATCATTTATACATGGTACAATAGACTATTTTGACTTCTCCTAAGTATAGTACTGGTATTGTTTTTATAAGGTCACTGGTTACTTTTTCGATGTATTATATCTATTTTTATTGTTATTGTTTACTGTGTTTTGCTAATTAGTTATCCTATTTTGTTATATTATAAAGCTTTTCACCTCAACTGGGTTATTAATTAATTAGGAATGTTTATTAATAAATAATTTGGAGCAACATAAACTCTTTATTACTTTGCGTAGACCTAAAACAAGTAATAGCTCGGAGGTTGTTTGTTACGTACATTCTTAACTAGTGACTGTTCGTTATAGCAGTTGGTTTTAGTTGTTAGAGTCGGTTAGTCCTAGTCAGCTAATGAGAGCTAAATTGTTTAGTTTCTGCTATGACTTCGGTTATTAGTTTGAGCATGTATATAAACACTTGTATACACTGAAATGAAGCAAAATTCTTTCTAGTGGTCACTACTACAAAAAGAGATTTTAGAGAGGTTTTTTTTTTTTTTTCTTTTTTTTTTTCACTTACCGTTGATCTTACAGGAAATTGAACTGAATACCGCTAAATTAGACTTATATTTTTATTAAGTCCTTTTTGACAAATTAGCTAAAAATATATTTTTTAATTAATATGTATTTTTATTGGGTAATTAAATTGATTTTATTGTAATAAATTCGTGCCCTAATTGCTCCATTTCTTTTATGGAAAGATCTGTTAATTCCCAGCTAGTTGTAATTGTTTAGGAAGCTTTTTGAGAAGAAATTCTCTATTTAGAAAGTTGTCTATTTTTGAAAAATTTGACTTTTTTTTTTTTTTTTTTTTTTTTTTGACGTGGTGAACAAAGTCACACATGATAAACAATGCAGCACACCACAATCGGCGGTGGAGCCTCTCGAACCAGGATAGCTCATTGTCTAACCGAAGGGCATGTTTTGCCAAACCATGAGCTGCGAAAAACAAAACGCAAGCCACATAGGACAAAACTGCCCCCGGAAATATAGACAATAAAGCTATAACGTATTTGAACAATACCCCATCACCTTGAAAAACAGCTTTCCTTTATTAATAGTTGTCGCCAGAGTTAGCAAGACTGAAAAAATATCACAACACCAAACCAAAAAAACAGTTATATTAGAATGACAATCTTCAAAATAAAATCTAAAATACAAACTTAAAATTTAACACACAACCCAAATCACTAGCTCAAAATTACTTAAAAACTAAAAAAACCAACAAAATTTCAAGAATAACTAGCCAAAGGGTAATACCTTTGGCTAGTAACAACAAACTAACACCCTTATAAAATTGCTAAAAATCAATAACAAACAGATTATATTTAAAATTAAAACTTATCGACAAATTCTCTGTAAATATAGGCCCGCCACAAAACAACCTACAAAATAACAAAAATAAAACTTCGTTACCAAATAATATAATAAAAAAGAGTATGCGAAAGAAATGATGGTATACTAATCCATATTAAAATTAAGAACTTAAAAAAAGAATTAAAATACTTATCTGATAAAGTAAGAAGGTTGTTGAAGTAGAAAACGAGAGCACAAAATGGATCAAATATCTTGTCCATCATATCACAAACCTATCTTAAACAAGTAGGAACAAACCATAAAATGGCACAAAAACCATAAAAGGTACAAAAACTATAAAAAACATCAAAACATCAAAAAATTAAATGAGCGAAATAGTGGGTTATTATTTATAATACAAGCTGATTATGTAATAATTATTAACAATTAAAAATTAATTATCTAAACTAAATAATATAATAAATAATAAAATTTATTATAAATTAATACAAAATAAAATAAAATGGAAGACAATAAATTAATATGATAATGTATATTATTAAAAAGTTAATGAGTAAAACACCTAATAAATTAAAAAGTCAATAATTATTAATAAACGTCAATCACAAAATTTGTGATTTCAAAACATTAATGAAAATTTTAAAATTAAAAGGAAAGTCAAAAATATTTAATTGATAAAAGCTACAAAAGAGGAAAGAATAAACAAAAAAATAAATACTTTTAAATGTAAATAAAATGCTTTTTTTTAAAAAAAATAAAATAAAATGCTCTTAAACTTTTTATATAAGGTATAAACTACATAATAAATAATAAAATACAAATAACAGAAAAGTAAATAAAACACTAAAAACAATCTGTAAAATTAATTTAAATCTTAATTTAATTATATAAACATTAATTAAAATTAATACTTATCTGTTAAACTTGGTATCTCCCGTTGTCTCCGTCAGTCATTGCCGATCTCACGAGACAGCTAAGTAAATCTCAGTCATATAGGCTCACGTGAACTCCTCCTCTTCAGCCAACTCCGCCACCGCCACCGCCACCGCCACGACCATCTCGGATCCCGCCGTTGCACGACTCTGCCCAAAGCAATCATGTCCTTGATTTCGTCATCTCCAGTCGAAAACTCCGTAATCTCCATATAGCTCTTCAAGTCTTGATGGCTCAGCCATCGTCTCCGTCCTTCTCCATAAATTTAAAAGCTTCTTCCAACACTCCACTGCCGCTGCACAATAGGCTCATCGTGCAACCAAGGACTCGCTCGAACTCGTTGTACTCAAACATGAATTTTTCTTTTTTCTTTTTGAACAAATAGCAAACTTGTACAACAGTACAAACAAATAAATGCAGTACAGATTCGGTGTAAAATAAATGTGATAATTGATATGGTCGGGTAATAAATTAAGATTGAAAATAAAGTTGGGAAAGTCAAAGAGAAGAAAATGAGTTAGTAGTGTTAGTGTCAGCGTACTCACAGATTTGATCTCCAACCCTAAACGTTTTGCCGGAAGTCCAGGTAACGATGTCGTGAGATGCGTCCCAGCCACGATCGACAAAATAGGGAAATATCTCTTTTGATTGAGAAATAAGGGAAACATTAAAAAAGCAGTCTTTTACATATATATATACTAGGTGAATGTACGTGTCGAGCCACGTATTGCTAGTTTTATTAAGATTTTGGTCTTTTTAAGATTTTGAATGTATTTTATTTTTAAAGATTACAATAAATATTCTGTAAAGTGTTAATATTATATAAACATCTCCATTTATAAAGCTAAAAAGTGAGTCAATGACAGAAGTGGTATATCTGCAATCACACAAAGATAAAAGTGGTATTTATGCTTCCTATGCTTATCCAGCGAAAACATTAGATAACTTGAGGTTAACTTTAATATATAAAGATTTTTTTTAAAAATAAAAAAATAAAAAAAATATTAATATTCTCCCAAGATAGGTTTGTTAGAGAGATATGTGGGTAAGATGATTTTTTTTTAATTTAAAAAGAGATTATTAATATTTAAAAGATTGTTTAATTTTTTGGATTTAATTATTGGGTTTATTTGTTAACGGGAGATCAAACCTAATCGTTAAATTTAACAGAATATTCTTTTATTTTTAAGTATATTCTGTTAAACCAAGAATTGCCGTTAGATAGACACTTTTAATATATAAAGATATATGGGTATAAAGAAGAGAAGAGCAGAACAGAAGGAGAAGGAGGAGGCTATGGCGGCGATGATGCTTATTCCAGATGATGTACTCTCTCAAATATTCATCCGAATCCATGATTGCCGATCTTTACTCCGATTTACCGCCGTTTGCAAGGCCTGGTTTTCTATCATCAATTCAGACCACTTTCGCCACCAAAATCAGAAACGATTATCAAACAATCTTCAACAATCAAAACCATTTACCCTTTTATTTAGACATGGTCGCGTTGACAAACTAACAAAACCCTTTCCCTACCAATATTTCTCAAAAGAATCGCAGACTCTACATCAGAAGAACACAAACAACACCAACATCATACATTCTCAGGATGATTATTACCTCAATTTCTTGTCTTTCTTAGTAGGGGGCTGAAAAAACTTGACTTTCTCTCTTTTCTAATTGATGATTTCGGTTTTGCACAGATCAAATAAACTTTATTTGACATGTTTGAAGTCCAAACTCGTGATCTTGATTCATTTTAGAAAGTTTATTTTCTGATCCTGATCTGCTGCTGCAGAGCCCGCTTTTGATGCTGCAAATCAAGAAATTTTTTAAGAAAGTTTTGCACAGTTGGAAAATTATTTTTGTGGTTGTCTCTAGGGTTGCTATGTTCTATAAATAGGACCTAGTGTTAGGTTATTTTTAGTATTAATTTTAGATTAAGTTTAGTATATTTTTAATTTAGTTTTACTTGTGTTTTGAGTATTTTTACGCTTGTTATCTTTTATTTTTGCAGATTTAAAATAAATGAAGATTTAAAAAATATCAACAGAAAAAGATAAAAGATTGCATAAAAATATCAATGTGGAAACAAATCAGAATCCTGCCCAGAAAAGAATATTTCGCGTGGAAAATGGAAGCATTGGAGATACACGGGCCGCGACCCGAGAATGGGTGTGACGCAGCTCGCAAATCTGGAAACACCAAAATCCCCACGTTGAAACCATACATGAGTAAAACGATAAGTATACTTGTCAGTAACACTTGTCAAAACGATAAGTATACTGCGTGTTAGAAAATACCACAATAAGTTTTTAACGCCATTGCCGGGGATTGATAGTTAATATTATTAAAAATTAAATTTTGTTCTAATTTGGTTTGTTTTCAATTATAGTACTAATTCTGTTTGTTTCAAGATCTTATTTTTTTCAGGTTCACTAGTTTATGAGAAGTCAAGGTGCAACTGTCAGATTACCTATTGATCCTGAAATAGAGAAAACTTGTAAAAAGAACATAAGAAGGAAGAGATTGGAAAGATGCAATAGAAATTAAACAAGAAAGAGTCATGGCTGACAACGCCAATAATGGCAACAATGGAGGAGCTGTAGAAGACCAGGCTAATGGTCACAACAACAATGACCGTAGCCTGAGGGACTATTTGCTTCCTAACTTGATAGGGGTCTGATCTTGTATAAGACCACCTGCCATCGATGCCAACAATTTTGAGATCAAGCCAGCCATACTGTAGATGGTCCAATGACCGTAGCCTAACCGTAGCCTGAGGGACTATTATAACTTTCATGAATATTTTCTTTAAACACTCCGAGACCTTGAAATAGAGAGAAATAAGCGTAAAACCGTCCTAAAAGTAGAAACAAAGAGCGAAAAACAACACTAAAAAATGACTCAAAACTTAAGCTAAAAATAGCCTAACACTCATTTATAAATCTTGGGAGCTCTCCATGTAAGAAAAAATGTATAGCACCATCTTTGTCAACTTCTTTCCCACCATATCCCTGAACATGAAAAGCAACTGGCATTCCGTCTGATCCGAGAGCCTTTTCTATCCTCATAGCAAGCATGGCTTTAATGATTTCAAAACTCTCATTGATGACCTATAAATCCTCATCAGCGGGCAAAACTCCTAAAAGACCCACAAGCGAGGATGTTCCCCTCTACGGGTTGATGGAATAAGTAGTATTAAATTTCTGAGCAAAAGGATTGACACTTTCCCCGGATTTGTCACCCATTCTCCATCAGAATTCTTTAAAGCTTGGATTAATTACGTCTCCTCCTTATAACTATTGAAGCCATAAAGAATTTTGTGCATCTCCTTAAGCCTAGAAACCCTTGATTTTAGCTTACCATATACTTCATTTGATAGATGGACATTTTTGCACAATTTTGTAAAACTTTAGCTAACTTTTAGCTCATTTATTGAAACTGCTTAAAGGAAAATTAATAGTGTCAATTCCAAGAAAGAATTGATGCTAAAACAAGACGCGCCTAAAGCTTGTTTTCCCTTTAATGTATTCACCTAAAATATATAAAATAGCTCAAGCAAAAAAAATAGTTTTTTTTTTTTTTTGAAAATAAAGCGTTATATAGATAGGATAAATTAGACATCGCGGTCATTACAAAGGATAGAAACATGTATTAAGGAAGGATCCACAAAACCTGAAATGCTCCAATCGAAAGCCCATCTAGCCACATTATGGGTAGCAAAATTACAACACCGCGAAACAAACGAAAAATTACACGATAAAAAGTTTTTAGAGAGTTGATTACAAAAATAGACATAATTATCAATATTCCATAACTGGTGTAGTCCTTTCAGCGCGTTGATAACCATTTCTGAATCACTCTCCACCAAGACAAAGTTGTGACCCCTGAACCTCGCAGAGTCGAGAGCAAGGCAACAAGCAGCCGCTTCTCCGATCAACGGATCCCTAAAGCCGAGCCTGGAAACAACAGCCCACAGGATATTCCCAGAGTGATTTCGAGCCAGGGTTGCGATGCACATAGAATTACCACCCACCCTCGCATCACAATTGATTTTGATCCAGTCCTCAGGTGGCGGAGTCCAAGCAGGAGGAGCCACAGGTAACATTGGAGGAAACAAGCAAGCCACATAATCTGTATAACAATGAGATATAGAGTCAATTGCTGTTAAAATGTTATTTGATTTCGAGTTGTGTACCTGGTCATTTCGGGTTCTCCAAATAGTGTCCACGATGACTGAAGCATAAAGGAATAACTTATCAGAGTCCACCCCAGAAGCTTTTAGGTTCCAAAGGAACTTGACCCAGTCCCAAGCCTGGCCCCCAAAGTTAAGAATTGGGTACACCCCCCAGGGAGAAGACCTCCAGAGATGGTAAGCAAAATTGCAATATAGAAACAGGTCTTCCATTGATTCCTCAGCCTCCCCACACAAAGGGCAGGTTACGTCTTCAATATGGATTCTCTTGGCCAAGATACCACGTATCGGCAAAGCATTCGAAATGATACCCCACCAAAGGATTTTATATCTTTCCAAGATTTTGGAGTTCCATAGTCTATTCCAGAGAGAAGGAGCCACCACACAGTTGGGGGCTCTTCCCAGAGCTTGAATCAAATAAGCAGACTTCGTGGTGAACTTCCCGTTTCCTTCTTTGGTCCAGATCCACCTGTCTCTCCCTTGACCGGAAGGCTTTCCACCTTTTAAGATATCCCTGATTGTTTCTGATTCAAACAGGGCCTCGAGCTTAGGGATATCCAATTCCCATCGCTCAAAAGAAGTTCCGCTACCTTAGTCACCCTCACAGGGCAAGGAGTGATGGGTTTCGGGTAGAACACTTTCCCATGAACAATCCACGGGTCCTTCCAAACATTAGTATCTTCCCCATTGGATATCACCTTACAAGCCCCTTTCCTGATAATATCTAACGATTTAACCACATTTTTCCAAAAAAATAGTTGAGTTATTTTTTATTTTATTAGCCAGTAATATTAAAATAATATGGATATGTATAAAGTCATTTTTAATAATAAATTAAATGTCACTAAAAGTCAAAAACAGATGTGGATATGTACTACTTATCAAAAAAAAAAAAAAAGATGTGGATATGTACTATTTGTATTTGTGACTGTGAAGGTAGTGAAAAAGCTATTAACATGTGGAAAAAAAATTAGACATAAAAGATGCGATCCACAAGGGTGCTTTCTTGGCGTGAAGTACTTTTTAAGTATATTGAGAAGACCATTGAGTTGAGTATGCTTTGTCTTGGTTTTACTATTATACATTAAAGTGAGAAATGAAAATGACAGTGCAGGGTTATTATTTCTTATTTGAATATTCTATTCCTTCGTAATAAACAAATTAAATATTGCTCCTAACTTAAGGTGTCCAAAATATAATCAATTTGTGTGTAATTTGATATTAAAATGCACCAACAACAATATTAAAAATAGAGTTAAGATATTAAAATAGAACAAAGCTATCCATTCCTTTTATAAACACTCTCGCAATTTGTTTGAATGGGAAAAAGAATAAAGTGAGTTGTTGGGTAAGATATATAAAATTTTATCTCTACCAATACAATCCACATAGCAAATTATTATTGGTTTTAATATTTTTTTACATAATAAAAAAATTGATGTGTGTGGCTGCTTAGGAATTTTGATAAAAGTAATACAGTTGATTGGGCAAGTAGCCATATATTCGTATTTTAGATCGTGAAAAAACCAATAACTAATGAAGCAAATTGTCACTTTCAAACAAAATAAATTAATTAATAACTCAAATGCTTATAGCACTGGATTAGTTTTCATGTTTAGAGCAAATTCTTGTGTTGAGTAAGCAAGTACTTAATTGCATCATGTCTACTTTTCACTACAATTAATCCAAGAAATTGGCTTTTGACATGAGTTCTCTGTTTTGCCATCGTGGGTTACAAGAACATGTAGTAGCCGGCGGTGTCAATCCCGAATTAGATCCTCACCGGATAACAAAGGCCGGAAACAACGCCTTTCACGATGCAGTAAAATGCGGAACTAATCCACTTGCTGTACGTGTGCAGATCTTGCTAAGGCTGCATTCTGTTCTCTCCTACAAACCAAACAACAATGGCGACACGCCTTTACATGTCGCGGCGAGGTTAGGGAATGAAAGTTTCGCCATGGTTCTGATAGATCATGCTAGGGAACCATGCCATATTAATGACTATACAAGTCTGCTGAAGAAAGCCAATCATGTTGGAAACACAGCACTTCATGAGGCTGTGCTTAATGGTCACTTCAAAATAGTAGAGCGGTTAATAGATGAAGATCCAACTTTGACAAATTTAGTAAACAATGCCGGCGAATCTCCTCTGTTTTTGGCTGTGGATCGAGGATTTTATGATATTGCTTCCATAATTTTGGACACTTTTCCTATTTGCTCTTTGTTAGGAAGAAAGGGTATGAATTTCATGCATGCTGCTGTCATTCGTTTGTATGACCCAGGTATGTGTATAAGTATATGTAAATATATTGTTTCATTATATATTTGTATAGATTTAATCATTTGTTGTGTCTGTCTTGTAATTAATGATAGGAAACCTGGTGCCCACCATGATCAGGGAAAATTGCTGTAAGTACAATGGTTTCCTTTGTTACTAATGCTTCATTATTCTTATAGGGAAACACCCCCAATTTCAATTGATTAGGAATGTTTCCCTATACTAAACAATCAAACTTAATGATTCAATTTCAATTACAAATTGACTTTTTAAACACACCCTAAATATTAAATACTAAACAGTTTCCTTAATGCTTATTCAATAATCCTAATTACCCAAATTTGCAAAGATGCAGTCTCTTTTTCCTTAGGAGTTGTTACAAAGGCATTAAACAAATGTGGATCTCAAATTTTAGATAAAGGAGAAGATGAGTTTGGATGGAAGCCTCTTCATTATGCAGCAAGCATGGGACATTCAAGAGTTGTTAAACTATTTTTGGAAGCCAAAAAATCTCTTGCTTATGACAAAGACAAACAAGGTATGACTGCCCTTCATATCGCTGCAAGGAATGGACATTTGGGAGTCATTAGAAAATTGATGAATGAATGTCCAGATATTGGTGAGGTGTTGGACAATGGAAACAGGAGTGCCCTGCATATTGCTGTTGAGCACAAAAAGGTTCATGTGGCACATACTCTATTAAATACTAAAGCTTTCATTGATATTATTAATGAGCAAGACTGTAAGGGAAATACAGCTCTACATGTAGCTGCTGTTTGTGGTTATTATGAAATTTTTGTAAGTTTGGCAAGTAATTCGCGTACGGACAAGAGAATCATGAATGAGATGGGGATGACTGCTTTAGATATTATCGGCAGATCAAATCTACTTGGTATTGTTGAAAAGGTACCTATGTCCTACTCTCCTAAATAAATCAATGCTGATTAGAGTAGCTATCTTAATTATGAGTTACTCATATTTGAAGGAGTAGTCGAAGAATATTAGTCACACAATTTTGTTTGAGCCTCATTAGACTTTCAGTTACTATAATTACTAGGCTAATTTCTCATTAGGGTAGTAATGACATAGCATACTAATCACACTCTATTTTAAAATATAAGGTGTGTTTGAATATGAGGTCAGAAGTGTACGTATAAATTCTTAATTTTTTATTTGACAAAATAATTAGTAATTACACAAAAAGATAATAACAGTGTAATTATATCTCAATTATTTTCAGTTACACTGTTAGAATGTGTTGAGGATACTCAAGATGAGTTCAAACTGTTAGTTAGTGGTAGTTATAAGTCTGTTAGTTTGTTGTTTTCTGTTGACTTAGTTAGTTAAGACAGTTTGTGTCTTTACTTGTCTTGGTGTTGTTATTAGCTTGGACTATAAATATAGCTCTTTCTACATTACTTCATTCATTTCAATCAATAAAGAATTTACTTCAGAAATCTCTCTCTCTCTGTCTCTTTCTCGTAATCTCAACTGAATGTAATTACGTAATTAAACAAATAAGCAAAATATTTTGTAATTGATATCTCTATTACTTCCAAAACTGTGCAATTCCATTTTGTTTTGGCTTTCCAAATGCGCCCTTAAATATTTTGTATTGATTATGGTGGTCATCTCTTTTGAAACATTTGTATGATTAACTCTTTGGATGAAAATTTCCTTTTATCTTTCAAACACATTAATACATATAGTTTTGTCTTTGCAGGCTATTATCAAATTCAAAATAAATACAGAAAGCAATCTCCTAAGTCTACATGAAGCTGCAATAGTGAATCAATCTACAAAAAGTGATGAAAAAGTTCAAGAAATTCAATCATCATCAACAATGACTAATGAATCTGTACCAAAGGAAGAGATTATTGATAAGGAAGTAAAGCAAATGGCAGACATAAATTTAGTGGTGTCGACACTGATCACAGACATAACATTTCAAGCAGCCATCAGCATGGCCGGGGCCGCGACATACAGCAGTTCAAGCAGCCTCGAAGCTTTCACATTGTTCACGGCATTCAATTCCTTGGCCTTCAGTTTCTCGGCGGCCTCTATGATAATCCACATTGCAGTTGCTCTTTATTTCAAGTTACTTGGTAAGCCACACAGATATCCTTTTACCTTGACAATGATTTTAACTATTGCCTCCATTACCTTATCTGTGTTGGCCTTTTTCACGGGTTCAAAAGCATTGTTGTACGAGAAGAAGTCGAAGATTGTGTCTAGTTCTAACATTTGGGATATTGATTTTCCTGAGAAAATTACATTCTTTGCTTTCCTGGCCATTCTCATATGGGTCTTGCTCCCACTTGTGTTGACTACTTTATACCATTTAATCATTTTGAGTTCTGATGATGGGTTGCCCCTCCTTTTGTTCGAATTCAAGTATGGAGTCTTACATTACTTACAAATGTTCTTAAAGTGATCATCAGAGACTTCACTCTATTGTATTAATAGTAATATCAACCAATCATAATTGTAATGTTAAGGTAGTGTCCTTGTATTTGTGTACTTCTTGTTAGTGTAGTCTTGCATGTATATATAATATGTTTTTATGGTTTTCCCACCCATATAGCCAACAATGTTGGGGAGTAAAGCACGTGTGCCTTTGAAAAATAATAGAGCAACTACTTGGGACGACCTAGATATATGCGAAGTCATCCCTGAGTAGTATAAATAATTGGAGAAATAGGAGTGTTTGGTACCAAGTTTAGACTTGGTTAGAATGAGAATGTAATAACTAAGGATTTTCAAGTAAATTTCATTTTTAACTTAAAATAGTAATAATATTAATCATCTCCAACAGTTTCATATTCTCTCTAAGTCTATTTTTTTTAATTTTACTTTCTCTAGCTCAAACTCACATAATAAATACTCAAATTTAGTTGAAAGGAATGAAAACATAACTAGAATAGGAATAATATTCCAATACTTTAAAATAAAATCAAACACAGAAATGAAATTAAAGTTATTTCCTTTTTTCCTTTCCATTCCATTTCATACCTCTAACCAAACGCTACTTAATAGTTAACTTGACTTAAGAGAATTAGATAAAGCTTTCAGATCTGAGATGAGACTATTTCATTTGTTGGGATAATGAAGATGAACTGAGTTTTAGTTATTTATTAAGGTAGACTGATGAGTATATATATAAATATGAACACAATTGACCATACACACTATATCATGTGAGGAAAGCCACGTGACTGGCCTATATTTCTATATAATTATTGAGTTTTGGCTCCATAATTGGTTGGTTTAAAATGTATCTAACTAATAAATTCATGGTATTAAGAAACAACACTCAATGGCAAGACTTATAGTCGAGTTCTTACTAAAGTCTTTTTTAACACCACAACACTTGAGTTTAATAACTCCTCCATTACATTTGGGATCGTTCCATGGACAGCATTGGGTAGACATGGACAATTTGGATCCTCTAAAGAAAACATTTGGCCAAGAAAACAACGCCTTTCATGTTGCAATACTAGGTGAAGCTAATCCCAAAGATTTACCAGTGCAGAAATTGCTACTATCCCATTCCTTGCTTGCCTTTCAGCCAAACAAGAAAGGGGACACCCCGCTACATTTGGCGGCCAAGTTGGGGAATGAGAGTTTCGCAGTGGTTCTGATAGATCATGCAAAGACATTAGGCCATGATAGTGACTACAGAAATCTGCTGAGGAAGGTGAATTATGAGAAGGAAAACACAGCACTTCATGAAGCTGTGATCAACGGTCAGTTTGAGATTGCAAAGCGGTTTGTAGGATTTTTACCGTTTTAACCCTACACCAACAAAGCCACAATATCAGTTATCAAGGTCAAAAATGACCTTTCCTAGTCTAAGTAAACCCTTAGACTAAACGGCACCGTATTAACCCCACGACATCAATCTTGATGTCGTATGAATCCTTTGATTCAAAGACTCAGTAGAAGAGTCTAGAATCCCAAACACTCAGACACAAATCACTCACACACTCACAAACTCGAAACCCTAGCAGAGCAAGTTCTCTCTGAGAACTTGCTCGATTCCAGACCCTAGAAACCCAGAAAGCCCAGAAAAACTCAAATCTAAACACACACACACATAGCTTTTAGGTTAGATGAAAAGAAAATGAAAGATAAGGAGAGAAAACACCAGAAATTTGTTTCAGAGTTCACCCAAATCTGGGCTACGTCTCTGTCAAGCTCTTCTCAGAGATAGAAGCTTGATATCCACTATCACAAGGTTTGTTTACAAACTTTTGGGAGCTTCCTGTCACAGAAATCGATCAGGTAAGCTCGATTTCTTTCTTTACACTTTGTTTTGTTGTTTTTTCTCTGTGTTTTATTCTCGATCTAACTCTCTTCTTTTCTTTCTCTGTGCATGTACTGCTTCTTCGAGCTTCTCACCATGAGATCTGGATTCTCATGGTTGGATCTTGGAGCTGAAGACTCAAACTAGGGTTTTCTCCTTCTCTCTCTCTCTATTTCTGTTTTTCTCTGTATTCAATGTTGTAGATCTAGGTTTTTCTGCTTTGATCTGTATATTTATATTGTTGTTGTGTCGGTTGATCAAAGCCTTAGGAGTTAGTTACAACATCAGTTGTAACTAACTAACTACTAAGTCTTGATCCACTAGAGGCGAAGCCACCCTAGGATCGAGTCTTACTTGCTTTTTAAACTGTTTGTATTTTGCTGATGTGGATATTTGTAAAGAGGACTGGTTATAAGTGGATTTTATTCAACAATTTCCACCTGAAATCCTCTTATAACCAGTTCTGATGTTTGTATGTTTATCTCTGAGAGTCCTAGCTTGATAGGTCCTACACTTAGTCTCCTTTGTCGATTCTTAACAAGTTCATGCAATGTATGAACTTGTTAAGAGTCACAATTTTAGTTCCCATGTCTGCTGGGTTATCCTCAGTAGGCACCTTCTCTATATCTATCTCTCCTTGTGTCACTTTGTCCCTGATGAAGTGATACTTAATTTCTATGTGTTTTGTTCTGTCATGGAACATAGGGTTCTTACATAGAAATATGCGGCTACGGTTTGCGAGTACACAGTGGGTACTCCTTTAAGTAGATTAAGTTCTTTCATTAGCCCTTTTAGCCATATAGCTTCCTTTATAGCTTCAGTTGTGGCCACATACTCAGCTTCTGTAGTTGATAGTGCCACAACAGGTTGAAGTTGAACTTTCCAACTTACACAGTTACCTCCAATTAGAAAGAAATAGGCAGATGTAGATCTCCTATTGTCCCTGTCCCCTGCATAGTCTGAGTCACTATAACCTTCAATTATAGTGTTAGCTTTCTGTCTATTGTAGGTTAATCCAACCTTAGTTGTCCCAAGTAGATACCTGAACACCCATTTCATGGCTAACCAGTGAACTTTTCCTGGATTAGCCATGTATTTGCTAAGTACACTCATAGCAAATCCCAGATCAGGTCTAGTACTTACCATTAAGTACATCACAGACCCTACAGCATTAGAATAGGGTACATCCTTCATAGTTTCAATTTCCTTCTCTGTCTTAGGGCATTGTTCCTTAGAAAGTGTATACTGGCTAGTAATAGGTTGCTTAACAACCTTAGCATCTCTCATTGAGAACTTATCTATGATTTTCTCAATGTAATCTTCCTGTCTAAGCACCAGTTTTCCTTTATCTCTGTCTCTTAGTATAGATATCCCAAGGATCTTGGTAGCATTTCCAAGGTCCTTCATTTCAAATTCTGTCTTGAGTAGAGCTTTAACCATATCAACCCTAGTCCTTTCTTGACTTATAATAAGCATGTCATCTACATAAAGTAGTAAGTAGATGACATCTTTTATAGAGTCTCCTTTGTAGTACAGGCATGTGTCATGGTAGCTTCTGTTGAACCCATGCTTTAACATAAAAGCATCAAACTTTCTGTTCCACTGTCTAGGAGCTTGTTTGAGTCCATACAAGGACTTAACCAACCTGCAGACCATATTTTCCTTCCCTTTAATCTCAAAACCTTTAGGTACCGTTCCATATAGATCTCTTCTTCTAAGTCTCCATGTAGAAAAGCTGTAGTGACATCCATTTGATCAATTTCCATGTCAAACTGATTAGCTATAGATAGCATTATCCTTATAGTCTTGTACTTGGCTACTGGTGAGAATATCTCATTGTAGTCAACTCCTTCTTTCTGTGTAAAACCTTTGGCTACTAACCTAGCCTTGAATCTTATAGGTTCACCTTCAAGTATCCCTTCTTTATGCTTGTAAACCCATTTGCAGGCTATTATTCTTTTCCCTTTAGGCCTTAGAACCATTATCCAGGTCTTGTTTTTCTTCAGAGAAACCATTTCTGAATCCATAGCTTTAAACCATTTCTTAGCATTAGGTCCTGTCATAGCTTCTTCATAGGTTTGAGGTTCTGTACTTAGAGATTTCATAGCAGTCATGAAGGCATAGGCTATGTCTTCATTCCAGATGTTGAAACTGTACTTAGGATTAGGTTTAGGTGTCCTTTTCTCTCTGTCTCTAGTTAATTGGTAGTCATCCAGAGCTTCAGTGGGCTGAACAACTTCAGTTTCATCTCCCTGTTGCTCTTCTCCTTCGCTCCTTCTCTGTTGGAGCTTTCGTATGTTCCACCCGATCTGATCGTGTTCACTTCCACTCGGTTCCACCTGATTTATATCAGGTTCTTCTTGGTCATCTAGCCACCATAGAGTAGGGTCAACCGTATTGTACCCGCATGGTTAGTGTCTACCGTACTGCAGGGTTAGTTTTAAGCAAACAAGGAAATTCATTTTCTTTGAAAATAACATCTCTGCTAATTATAGTTTTGAATCCACCTTTGTCTCTTAGCCAAATTCTGTAGCCCTTAACTCCTTCAGGATAGCCTAGAAAAACCCCTTTAATAGCTCTAGGTTCCAGCTTACCAATACTCTGGTGCACAAATGCACTACAACCAAAAACTCTCAGGTTTGAAAGATCTGGTGGTTTACCAGACCACCTTTCCTCAGGTGTTTTGAATTCAATAACACTTGAGGGACATCTGTTTATTAAATAAGCAGATGTCATAACTGCTTCTCCCCAGAAACCATGGGACAAACCAGATTGTATCAACATACATCTGGCTTTGTTCAGAATGGTTCTGTTCATTCTTTCTGCAACACCATTTTGTTGTGGTGTTAGCCTAATCGTTCGTGTCTTTGAATACCTGTTTCTCTGCAAAACATGTCAAATTCATTGTTGCAAAATTCCAGACCATTGTCTGTCCTTAGGTTTTTAACCTTTCTGTTAGTAAGATTTTCAACAAGTGTCTTCCAATGTTTAAACCTTTGAAAAGCATCATTTTTATTTTTCAATAAGAAAATCCACACTTTTCTAGAAAAATCATCAACTATAGATAGAAAATAGGTATTACCTCCATGAGTTGGAGTCTTTTCAGGACCCCATAAATCTGAATGTATATAATCTAATATACCTTTAGATTTATGTGTCCCTGTTTTGAACTTCAGTCTATGATGTTTTCCAAGTATGCAATGCTCACAAAATTCCACTTTGCTGATTTTGTCCTTGCCCAGTAGTTGTTGTTCATTCACAATCTGTAAACCTTTTTCTGCTAAGTGTCCAAGTCTGTTGTGCCATAGTATAGCTTTAGCATCTTCAGGACTTTGTAAAATGTTGTTCTGTCCAACAGTGTTGTTGCTTCTAGCTATAGGTTCACCAATCATGTAGTATAGGCCTTCCTTTTTAATTCCTTTGATGATAGTCATAGATCCTTTGCATATTCTCATTTGTCCATCTTTGATCTTGCTTTCTATTTTTAAATCATCAAGCACACTTAGTGAAATTAGGTTTCTAGATAAATCAGGTACAAATCTTACCCCAGTTAATGATCTAGTGACCCCATCATGCATCTTAAATGCCACTGTTCCTGCCCCTTTAATTTCACAGCTTTGGTCATTCCCTAGAATCACTTTTCCCTTAGTTGAATCCCTGAAATCAGTCAAAATAGATCTGTTATTAGTCATATGAAATGTACAACCTGAGTCAAGTATCCAATCATCTTTAAAAGATGATCCTGCAACATAAACTTCCCCATTTTCATAACAGTCACTAAAATTTGCATTTTGTGATCTGTTTTATTATTAGGGTTTCTGGATTCTGAATTGTAAGCAGTTCTTTGTCCATTAAACTTGTTCTTTCTGTTTTTGTTCAAGAAATAGCAATCTTTCTTGAAATGTCCAGTGTTTCCCACGGTTGTAACATCCTTTCCGTATCTTGTGGTCCTTTAGAATTTGATCCGCCTTTGTTTTGTCCTCTGTTTGGACCCCTGCTATGGCTTTGACTCCTCCCTTTTCCATGCCAAGGCTTCTTCTGAGTAGATCTGCCTCTACTCAGATTTAGTTCACCATTAGAGCCACCATTCTTTTCTGATTTCATCTCTAAGTCCTTAGATTTTAAGGCAGAGATGACCTCATCAAGAGTGATTGAGGTCCTTCCATACTTAATTGCTGTTTTAACTTCTCTGTAAGTTTCTGGCAATGAATTAAGTATGATGATGGCTTGGTTTTCATCACTAAGAGCCTCATTCTCCCCTGAGTTTGCAAGCTCAATGTGCATCCTCAAGAACTCATCAAGATTTTGATCTAAGGACTTGGATTGGTTCATTTTGAACCCAAAAATCCTTTCCTTGAGATAAATCTTGTTTGTCAAAGATTTCTGTTGAAATTGCTCCTCTAGCTTTTTCCAAATCTTTGATGGAGTCTCTTCCTTGTCTACTAATCTTATTATAGCATCTGATAGATTGAAGATTAGAATTCCAGTAGCAGTTTCTAGGTATTCTTCTTGTTGTATTTTAGAGGTTCCTTCTGGCCATTCAATAGGTTCATCTAGCACCCTTAGTAATTTTTGTTGAGCTAGTAGAGACCTAATTTTCCTCCTCCAAATTCTGTAATCCCCTGTACCATCAAATTTATCAATGTCAACCTTTATGTTACTCATTTTAATGAAATTGAAAAGAAACAGATAAGAGTTTTAGAATTTTCTCAGTTTGTATTTCTGATATTTGAATTTGAATCTTGATATTCTTGCTGTTTGAGTGTTGTTCTTTTTGTCAATCTTTCTTTCAAGATTTTCTTGCCAATTCCTTCCTGATATTGTTTTCTTGATTCTTTGTTGATCTTCCTTAGCCAAACCAGGCTCTGATACCACTGTAGGATTTTTACCGTTTTAACCCTACACCAACAAAGCCACAATATCAGTTATCAAGGTCAAAAATGACCTTTCCTAGTCTAAGTAAACCCTTAGACTAAACGGCACCGTATTAACCCCACGACATCAATCTTGATGTCGTATGAATCCTTTGATTCAAAGACTCAGTAGAAGAGTCTAGAATCCCAAACACTCAGACACAAATCACTCACACACTCACAAACTCGAAACCCTAGCAGAGCAAGTTCTCTCTGAGAACTTGCTCGATTCCAGACCCTAGAAACCCAGAAAGCCCAGAAAAACTCAAATCTAAACACACACACACATAGCTTTTAGGTTAGATGAAAAGAAAATGAAAGATAAGGAGAGAAAACACCAGAAATTTGTTTCAGAGTTCACCCAAATCTGGGCTACGTCTCTGTCAAGCTCTTCTCAGAGATAGAAGCTTGATATCCACTATCACAAGGTTTGTTTACAAACTTTTGGGAGCTTCCTGTCACAGAAATCGATCAGGTAAGCTCGATTTCTTTCTTTACACTTTGTTTTGTTGTTTTTTCTCTGTGTTTTATTCTCGATCTAACTCTCTTCTTTTCTTTCTCTGTGCATGTACTGCTTCTTCGAGCTTCTCACCATGAGATCTGGATTCTCATGGTTGGATCTTGGAGCTGAAGACTCAAACTAGGGTTTTCTCCTTCTCTCTCTCTCTATTTCTGTTTTTCTCTGTATTCAATGTTGTAGATCTAGGTTTTTCTGCTTTGATCTGTATATTTATATTGTTGTTGTGTCGGTTGATCAAAGCCTTAGGAGTTAGTTACAACATCAGTTGTAACTAACTAACTACTAAGTCTTGATCCACTAGAGGCGAAGCCACCCTAGGATCGAGTCTTACTTGCTTTTTAAACTGTTTGTATTTTGCTGATGTGGATATTTGTAAAGAGGACTGGTTATAAGTGGATTTTATTCAACACGGTTGATTCGAGAAGATCCGACATTAACATCTTTGGTGAATAAGGCAGCGGAATCTCCTCTGTTTCTTGCTGTAGAGGGACGTTTTTATGAGATTGCTTCTATCATTTTGGACACTACTTTTCCTCATTACTCTCTGTTAGGAGGAAATGGCATGACTGTGATGCATGCTGCTGTCATTCGTTCTTGCCCTTCATGTATGTATATATCTAATTTCATCATCTCTAATCCATCTAAACATCTTTTGGCACTCTTATACTGTGGAATACTAATCTGTTTCTGCTTGATATTTGTTGTTTTCATTAGTTGCATTGATAGTGTGTAAGAATTTAGTATCATATATAGGCTAATATTCTCATCATCAATGATTTTGAGATAAAACCCCATACATCATACCGTGCACGTTCACTTTATCCAACTTTCTCAACCACATTCTGACAATATATAAGCTTGTGCTGTTGAGAGAAATAGTAAGTTTGAGTGAATTCCTTGCCTTTAAGACAGCCCATTTTGATTAAATTCCCTAACTTACTTTTCTTTCCTCTACCGTTTGTCTTTCATTCTAATATGGTTTTACAATATATGTATGTTATGTTCTAATAGTTGATGCAAGGCTGCTTTCAAGAAATGTTACCAGGGCCAAGGATTTTGATGGTATGTATAGTAGAATATATTTTTACTCAATGTATTGTGTTATGTATTCCGTTGATCTGATTTGTCAAACATTAACTCAGTCCCTACTTTCTTAATTATTAGAATTTGTTAAGAAGGTGTTAGAGAGATGTGGATCCCAGATTTTGGAAAAAGCAGAAGATGAGTTAGGATGGACTCCTCTTCACTATGCTGCAAACTTGGGACATTCAACCATGGTTAAACTATTCTTGAAAGCTAAAAGATCAGTTGCTTATATCAAAGATAAACAAGGCATGACAGCTCTTCACATCGCGGCAAGGAAAGGACATATTGAAGTGATGAAGGAATTGATGGAAGAATGTTCAGATATTGGTGAGATTTTGGACAATAAAGATCGAACTGCCCTTCATATTGCTGCTGAACACAATTGCCATTCTGTGGTACATACTTTAGTGAAAGAGAGAGCTTTCACTTATCTTATAAATGAGCAAGACAATGAAGGAAATACAGCTTTACATGTTGCTGCTATTCATTCTCGTTATGGAATTATGAATCGTTTGACAAGTAATACTTTGACAAACAAGAGAATGACCAATAAGATGGGGATGACTGCGTTTGAGATTCTTCTCAAATCATCAAATTTTGCTGGTTTTATTGGAAAGGTATGTCCTCCAATTCTTGTCGAAGAGTCCTACATTAATTTTGAAATAGAATCTCATGCATCTTTTCATACACACACCCTATTCAACACTCGTTTGCTAACTTTTTCATTTGGCAGTTTATTGTTAGATTAGAATTGCGGCTGGCCAAGAATAAAGACCCTCTTCTAAGTTTACAAGACACTGGATATGGGATGGTGAAAAACCATGGAAAAAACGAAGAAACAAGTGGAGAAACCCAAATAGAAATGACACAATCCTGTGTACCAATTAAAGAAGATAATGGTCAAGATGTACAACACATGCAAAACATGAATTTGGTGGTGTCCACACTCATTGCAGGTATAACATTTCAAGCAGCCATAACCATGCCTGGTGCTGCACAATACAAAACTAAAAAAGGCCTTAAAGCTTTCAAAGACTTCATGGAAATGGATTCTTTGGCTTTTGGTTTCTCGGCGGGCTCTTTGTTAATCCACTTCATATTTGCAATGTTTTCCATGATCTCGAAAAGGAAATTCAGGTATCCTACTATGGTGACAATATTGTTCATCTTTCTTTCCATTTTTAATTTTGTGTTTGCCTTTATCATAGGTACAAACGCATTGTTGTACGAGAAGAAAGAGCTGAATAGTCTGCTTATAACTAAAAAAGGTGCTTTGTTTTTTAGTGTTCCTGGTAATTATGCACTCGCAGCATTCTATCTCACTATAGGTTATGTCTTCTTCATCATTCGTTACCTCAAGAAATAATTTTTTTGTTTTTTTATTAGTGTAGTATTCAGTGGGGGTAGAAGAGAAGGTCTTGTTGTTTGATTTTTATTCTAGTTTTCATAAATTGGAATTAAAAACAAATGTTGTTGTATTCAAGAAACCTGCAGTTATTTATTTAATTTGTAACAACTTATTTTTTTAGCCTATAATAGAAATTTTATCATGATGTATCTTATTTGATGAAAAATAGGAAAGTAATAATAAAAAAAAAATCTATAAATATAATAAAAGGTAAATGAGAAAAAAGTTTTTCACTTTTACAATTTAAATGAGTTTTTTTTTCACTTTTATGAAATTTTATATAACAACTAACGAATCAATCTAAATTTCAATCAAAATTCACATAGTAACTCACATAGAACTACATAAAAACACCGGAGCAACCCAAATAGTAAATTTGAAAAAAAAAATTAAAAATAATATATGAGGTAATTCATTAAAACAAATGACTGGAGAAGAGAAAATTAATCATATACAATTTAAAGAGGCAAGTTGTAATGTAAACGGTATAAAGAAAATGAAGGAAGACCTCGATATATGCAAAGTCGTCCTAGTATATCATTAAGATTAGAGAAAAAGATTATATATAGTTTTAATTAATACGTTGAAATAACCACTTGAGGCTAGTTCAAGTAGTCATAAGAAAGTGAATGTGTGTTGGAATTTCTTCGAGTCTTAAGTTATGCAATATAATATATAAATATTTAAATGAAAAAAATTATGTTGAATTTAAACAATTTCTTTATTACTAGTCAATACAAAGAAGAGGAAGCAAACCTCTTTAATATATCTTTCAAAATGATATGTAATGTGTTTACATTCGATTTAGATAATAAATCATTGAATTGTGAGAGGAACAAGGGTTTGGTGAGGAGGTCAACAAGGTTGAGCTTGGTGGAGACATGGAGTAGTTTGAGTATCCCAGCTTGGAGATTCTTGCGGATTATGTGGCAATCGATTTCAACGTACTTGGTACGTTTGTGGAATTAATACTGGATTTTCTGATATGTGGATTGCTGCAGTATTATCACAGTAGAGATTGATAGAGAGCCGATGAATTATGGGGAAGTCTTGTCGGAGAGTTGTGATCCAAGTGACTTCGCATGTGGCATTGGCCATGGCGCAATATTCGACTTCTGCAGAGAAACGAGACAGAGTGGCTTGTTTTTTTGATTTTTAGGATATGAGACAATCACCTAAGAAGATGCAGTAGCCCATGATTGATCTTCGGGTGTTAGGGCATGTGCCCCAATCCACATCTAAGAACACCTTGAGGGAAACACTGTGGTCTGGGAGATCAAATGTTGTATAAGCAGTGAGTTGTGAAGGTGTGTTGGAGTAAAAGAATAGTCATTGGCCTGGTGTTCCTTTGATGTATTGAAGGATACGGTGTGCAACTTGAAGATGTGGAAGTCGAGGTGTAGTCATGAATTGACTAAGCTTGTTTACTGCAAAAGTTAAATCAGTTCGAGTGATTGTTAGGTAAATGAACTTACCTAACAATAAGTAGTGGGGTCTCAAAGGAGATCGCTCGAATCATTGCTGAGTTTGTTGTTAGGCTCCATGGGGTGGAGGCAAGTTTGGCACTCAAGAAACCAGTGTCTTGCAAGAGTTGTAAAACAAAGAGTCGTTGTGATACTGAGATCCCTTTGGGAGATCTTGCAATTTCTAGAGGAAGAATTTGAGGGGGTTAAGGTCTTTGAGTTTGAAGATTGAATTAAGGTGTTTGTAAACACAATGTTTCTGCTTTAATTCTCTATTAGGCCTTCCCCTATAGATTCATAGCTCTTATATATGTGTACGCCAACTTAGTATATTCATGAGTACGTCTTATATTATAAATGTGTAGAAACATAATATTATAAGATGTATAGTAATTAGTTCTGAAATAGAACCCATGCATTAAACCTAACACTTCCAAATCTAATTAATAAGATTCTTTTCTTTCGATCAAAAAAAATGTATTATAAAAACACTGTAAATTCTAATATATACGACAAAGAGTTCATAAAAAATGAATTCGGTCAAGAAAAAGTAAAATAAACAAAGGTGGACGACCTCGATATATGCAAAAGAAAATCAGACTTTAGAATTAAAAAAAATAATAAAAAGAAGATCAGTTCATTAATTGTTACATTTAATACTTAAAAAAATTAGATAGTGCTTGATTTAGGAGAAAGCTGTGTGAAATGTAGTTTTTTTCCTTTTTTCTTTTACTAATAAAATAAAGATAATTGGTTCAGAAAAAAAAAATACTAATATACATAAATTAATAATGGTCATGTAAGAGTAAGACCACGTGGTTATATATGCTATCTTTAATAAATTATTGGGTTGTGGCTCCTTTTCTTATATATTATTCAAATTTATCTAGTTCAATCTAAAATGTGAGTGCAAGACATAGAAAGACAAATTATTAAGACACTAAAAGATTGAATTTAGACAACAATCAACTCAGGTTGTTCATTGTTGTTTCTGATTCTGGTCTGTTAACAAACAATAATGGCCACAATAGTAGACATGATAAAGTCTTTTCTAACTCATAATTCACACTTTGGTTGGGTATTTGATAAAGAAGAACATTTGACCACATTAGACATCGGCAATTTGGATCCTCTTGCCAAAACTTTTGGCCAAGAAAACAACATCTTTCATCTTGCCATAAAATGCGCAGCTAATCCACGAGCAACATCTGTAAACACATTGCTACTCTCGCATTCCTTGCTTGCCTTTCAACCAAACAATAAAGGCGACACGCCTCTACATTTGGCAGCCAAGTTGGGGAATGAGAGTTTCGCAGTGGTTCTGATAGATCATGCCAAGGTATTAGCCGCCGCAGAAGGCCACAGTGACTATAGATATCTGCTGAGGAAGGTGAATTATGTGAAGCAAAACACAGCACTTCATGAAGCTGTGATCAACGGTCGGTTTGAGATTGCAAAGCGGTTGATTCAAGAAGATCCAACATTGACATCTTTGGTGAACAAGGCAGGGGAATCTCCTCTGTTTCTTGCCGTAGAGAGACGATTTTATGATATTGCTTCCATCATTTTGGACACTACTTTTGCCGATTTCTCTGTGTTAGGAGGAAATGGGATGACTGTGATGCATGCTGCTGTCATTCGTTCCTGCCCATCATGTACGTATCTAATTTCTTGAGTGTCTCATTTGATTAAACTATTCTTTGTCTGTGTGTTTCTAATATTGACACATTTATATTCATGTTATAATAGTTGATGCAAGGCTGCTTTGGAGAAATGTTACCAGGGCCAATGATTTTGACAGTGAGTAGTACTAGATTATATTTGTATTCCTATGATCTGATTTTACCCCAATTAACTTTTCATCAGCATTAACTCTGTCCCTACTTTCTTAATTATTAGAATTTGTTAAGAAGGTGTTAGAGAGATGTGGATCCCAGATTTTAGAAAAAGCAGAAGAAGAGTTAGGATGGACTCCTCTTCACTATGCTGCAAACATGGGACATTCAACCATGGTTAAACTATTCTTGGAAGCTAAAAGATCAGTTGCTTATATCAAAGATAAACAAGGCATGACAGCTCTTCACATCGCGGCAAGGAAAGGACATGTTGAAGTGATGAAGGAATTGATGGAAGAATGTTCAGATATTGGTGAGATTTTGGACAATAAAGATCGAACTGCACTTCATATTGCTGCTGAACACAATTGTCATTCTGTGGTACGTACTTTAGTGAATGAGAGAGGTTTCAGTTATCTTATAAATGAGCAAGACAATGAAGGAAATACAGCTCTACCTGTTGCTGCTATTCATAGTCATTATGAAATTATGAAACGTTTGGTGAGTAATAAAATGGGCAACAAGGGAATGAGCAATAAGATGGGAATGACTGCGTTTGAGATTCTTCTCAAATCGACAACACCTGCGGGATCTATTGCAACGGTATGTCCTCTACTTAAATGGACTCGTCTAGCTATTGCATAAATTACAAAATATGAAAAGAAAAATAATAATAACGAGGATAAATATTATTTTGGAGTTTGCATTTTGTAAAAAATTTTGATTGAACATTCTGTTTTGTTAAATGATAAATTGGACCTTATTTTGCCTCCGAATTATGACTCATGCATTATTGTGTCCGAGATCTTTTCAACCCATTATACATAATCTTTGAATTATTCTGTAAAGTTTTATCATATCAAATAAAATGATGATATGGCTATTTAGCCAGTTTAGATATAATATATAGGTTATATTTTGAGGACAAAAATATTAAATAATGGTTGAATAAATAACATAATATTATTTTGATAAGTTTTAGAGTTGTTTAAAAAATAAGATACAAGAGAGATTAAATGAAATATTATATTTTTAAATGACGCTACAAATTTTTTTAGTCAAAAAGTGATATTAGAGATTGGAGGTGCTCTTAGCCTTTTTTTTTTTTTTTTGTTTGTGAATGGTGCTCTTACGCTATTTAATTAAGCGTTAATTTGGACAACTTTTCTGTTCTTTTAGCAGTTTATGGTTGGATTAAAATTGTGGCTGGTGAAGAGTAAAGACCCTCTTCTAAGTTTGCAAGACACTGGATTTGGGATGCTGAAAAGCAGAACTAATGAGGAAGAAACAACTCGAGAAAGTACCCAAATACAAATTAGTGGACCAAATATTAAACAAGATAATAATAATAATAATGGTCGAGATGTACAACACATGCAAAACATGAACTTAGTGGTGTCCACACTTATAGCAGGTATCACATTTCAAGCAGCCATAACAAATAACAATGCCTTTCGCTGCACCATACAAAACTACAAAAGGCCTTGAAGCTTTCAATGTTAGACATTTATATGTATAAACTGAAATATATATGTTTATGTATAAAATGCGGAATTAAATCAAACATATATACACTATGAATAAGGATCGAAATACCTCCAGCCATTGATTCTTGAGCTTTAGTCCCACATAAGCTTTGATCTGCAAAGAAAACTGGTTGATGTGGGTAATCGGGCTTCCTCGCTCTCTCAACTCTCTTTAGATGGATTTTGTTGTTATGAACAGAATGAGTGAGGAGCTCGGAGACCGAGACCCTATATTTATAGGTGAGATACTCCATCAGTATCTGTGCCACATTAATTGTCAGAATATTTTGACAATTAATTCAGGAAATCAAATCAGGTAATGAATATAGAAATCTGACCATATATAGAATATTACGTAATTGATTCTGTCCAGATTCAATGAATATAAAATATTCATTTATCAGAATAAATAATATTATTTTATTTCCTTAATTAGAAATATTCTAATATTCTCCCACTTGGTCAGCATTTAAACTAAAACATTCAAACCCAAACGTTCCTCATTATATAATAAACATACGAATCATAGTGACATGTCCTCATTATAAGTCGAGTATTATCTTCCATGTATTACGATATATTTATTATATAACAATGTACTTTATGTGGCAATGTACTTAAGTGAATAAACCCTAACCCTTATGTTTATTCAGGTCCTCTTACGATAATTTTCTCAGATGAAATTAAGGTGCACATAAATATGAGAAAATATCGAAATTAGAGTTTCATAAAATAATTTTTGGTTGTACAAATAAAAAATAAAAAAAAAAACTGCATATGGGTTAACTGAATCCCATATTTACTTTATGATCCTTGAATTTGTGTTGCGGCATGCCTTTAGTCAAGGATCTATGCGATCACCCAATTCAGTTTGCGTGATTAATGACCACTTATCACGCCTTTTTATGGCTAAATACTTAATGTCGATATGCTAGCTTCGACCAGTACTCTTAGAGTTATTAGCCATAAATATTGTAGCTGAATTTATCGCAAAATTTTCTTAATGGCCTAATGAAACTGTAATTCTGAACTCTAGGCCTACTATGAAACTCTATAATACATCATACGAGATGTATCCTCAAAACAATAAATGAATCTGACTTCTATAGTGGAAATAACAATCAAGATTCTCTACAATATAACTTACTGGGAATCTTAAGAACGTAATAAAATATTGATTTACGTGAATCAATACAACCAGTGAAGTATGTTAGAATCTAATTGGTTAACTATATTTCCAGATGGTCAATTCATCTTAAAATATGTATGAATATAATTTTTAGTATCTTAAAGATACCTCATCACTTTGTATGAAAAATAAAGTGGTCTTAACTTTAGTTATTCTGATACTACTTAACGATCCTGAAACAAATGTAATGCAAAGTCTTATTCAGACTCTTAGGCATACATTAGGCTTCTAAAACAGAAGCAAATGAATGTTCTTAATTTATTCTCACTCCAGATCATTTTTCAGATGCTGGTTCGAGTTGAATTTATCACACTTAAAGATAAAAGTTATATCTGATGAATAATACATAATTTTATTTAATCAGAGATGCTGTGGCTACTCTCTAATTAATTAAAATTATATATATTATTTATATTCCTTATCTCAAAATAATAATTTGAGATATGAATTATTTTAACTTATATAGAAAACTTTTATCATCATTTGCAAGTAACATATTGTCTACGTATAAAACAAATATTACTCCCACTAACCTTCTGGTATATAATTATTTCAATAATTCTCTTTTCAAACCTAAAGGAAAAGATGATATAATACCAATTTGTGAGATGTTTGTTTTAATCTATAGGTAGACACTTTAAGCTTGCATATGTTCACCACTTATTAGAGGAAAATCTTTATGGCAGTCTGTATACCTTCTCCTCTAGTTCACTGTTTGGAATTGATTAATGAATTAAAACAAGCAACAAATGCCAAGGTCTATAATAGAATCATTTATAAAAACAAGTGAGAATGTAAATCTCTTTTGTTATTGATTCTTAGTTCAAAATGAACTTCTTAGCAATGAATATTCTTTTATATCTTTATGTTTCTCAATGTTGCCTAATGAATATTATTAGTGAAAAAACCTATGCTTAATTAATGTTCTCCACCCCATTAGGCAACTTACTAAAGATAAACTTTATTGCTATTTAAGATATTCATTTCTTCATTCATGGCATGTTGTACTACAACTTCAATTCTTTATCATTCTATAATTTAATTTGTGTCTCAAATTAATATTGTAGTTGAACTCTTATTGTACAAAATGTGATCACTAGAATACATTGATCTTACTGTTCTAATAAGTCATCTTAAAGATGGACCAACAAACTCTTAAAAGAGCAAATGGTTCAATAGCATGTTATTTTATAAATTGTAAGCAATTACTAAATAACATAACTTATTAAAATTTTACCAATGACTTGTATATTATTAATGATTAGTTATGAATTCTCAATAACCAGTAATCTTAAGGGTTGTTGTGAATCATAATTAATCTAACACTTGAGGTGGAAGTTTGAGAAAATATGAATGATCTTTCTCGGAAACCAGGTTCCTAGATTGATCACTCCCACTGATCAAGTCAATTCTTAATTCCACAATTCTAGTGTTGTGAGATGGATAATAAAATATGTAACCCTTAAACCTTATAGCTTTTCAAATGAAATATGCTCATTTATGGTTTAGGGCCCAGATCTTTTCTTTGACAATTGTACTCTAACTATATATGGGTATTTATAAAATGTGTACATGTCATCAAGTCGGTTTTCAACCTTATCACAACTCAAAATTTGTTTGAGAAACAACTTTGGTTAGAACACGATTCGATATGTACACCCCATTGTTGAGTATCAATAGACAAAGATTTAGGAAAGATTGGAGTTTGCTATGTAGGCTCCACCCCATGTCCAAAAAATGCTTAGTTTCTTAAATCTGTTACACACTATAATTTGGGTGTACCAAGCATATGTATCGGGCAATGAATCCATGCTTTTAAAGAAACTTTACAAATAGACTGGGAGTTTATCCATACTCACGAATTTTAATGTAGTATTCTCCATTTTATATTTGATCTCACTATCTTAATATGCAAAATGCACCATTTCTCTACTTAAGATTTAAATGTCTTTGAAACATATAAATCTATACTTTTGTAGAAAAATTATTTATGTGAGTAATCGTTAAAAGGAGATGCAAAATTTGAGTCCATGTCTTCAAAATTAATTGACTTGTATGATTTCTAATATGATAGAATTCTAGTATGCACCGATTTTGACTTGTTGGAATACATATTCTTAATGAAATTTACACAAGTTCTAAATAAAGTTAGTAAAATCAAGTGTAATGAAGATCCCCACCATTTACTAACATTTATTCTATTTATGGAGATATGTTCCATAATTTTTGGTGCTATAATGTAGAAGAATTCTTATTAATAACACATTTCTTATTGTCAGATTGAACTTGCATATCTTTATGGGTGACATCATTTGTAGTAAAGACCTCTAAATGTGTCTAAATCAAGTTTCAATAGAATCTTGGAACATAAAGGTCTTTGCCAATTTTAAAACAAAGTCACTACTATATTGCTTGTTCCTTAAACTTCTAAATGTGAGAACTTATCTTGTCTGTGGATAAGATTTGCTCACAGTTACTGACTTTCTTAGGTTTATTTGTAAACCTTGCAAGAAATTATGAATGTGGAATAACAATCTAAAATAATCCACTATGTGTTAATAATCACATTAACTATATTAGAATGAATTCATACACAATAAATTAAAATTTATTGGTGATAATAAAGTGTGATTTATTTTTCTTAATTATACAGTAAAAACTGTACATTTTAGATTAAGTTATCAGAATAAATTTTTGGAAATTTCTACTGGTATGGAAGAAATTTATGAATAGTGATGTAATAAAATTACATATATTGTTTTGAGGTTTAAATGAATCATGTTTTTACCAATGAATAAACATGCTTACATATGAAATCTTATTAAACAAAAATTGCCTGTGGGCTAAATTTTTAATTTAATAAGATTAGATTTAGATGTAGATTATGATAGATTTACACAATTTATGAAAAACTTAAAGTTTAATATTTCTATCTCAATGAAAGGTATGAAACACTTAATTATTTATAAATGTTTCAAAATTTTATACTTTATGATAAAATTATTAAATTAAATCTACATAATTTCCTGTGGGATAAATTAAGAGAATTTAATTTAACATATTAATTATGTAAATATAATAAAATCCCTGTAGGGTAAGATTATTATGTTCACATAATTCATGTCCATTATGTGATCTTGATCCACTTAATGTATATAATTTTATATAATTAAGGATGCTGTGGCTACTCCCTAATTATTTAAAATTATGTGGTTCACTAGACACCAAAGTATAAACTGAAGATTAAAATTTTACTAAATCCAAAATTGCCTGTGGGCTAAATTTTAAATTTAATAAAATTAGATGAACTTTATGATAGATTTAATTAAACAATTAGTTTTGGAAAATGAAGATTTATTATCTATCTTTAATTAAATTTGTGATAACACTATTAAATTAAATTCCCATAACTCCCTGTGGGGTAAATTAGGAGAATTTAATTTAACATATTATCCTAATTAATTATACAAATATAATAAAATCCCTGTGGGGTAAAATTATTATACCTATATAATTAATTACAAGTTATGCCCTTTAAGGTGAATTTTAATTAATATATAATTTTATACAAATAAAGATGCTGTGGCTACTCCCTAATTATATAAAATTATATTTTCACTTTGACATTAGGTATTGGGCTCTACCTAAAAGTAATTTTGTTATTAACATAATAGACAATCACTGAGATTAGTGCTCCTAGTGTGGTCGTCCGAAGATCATTAAAAACCGTTCTAGATATGAGCATTTGTCCCAAGTTCATGTTTTCTTATGTCAAACCACAAAATTACTTACATTTTATTCATATTTTATTCATTTTAGGAAGTTTTATGAATATTTTATGAATAATTTTATGAAACTTAATGTGCTATATAAAATATTCAACCTATCTTAATGTTTCAATATTTCTAAATATATCTAGCACTATAAAAGGAATTTATGTATAGCATTTAAATCATACAAATCAAAATTAATTGTATTAAAAATAAGTTTGCCAAATAAATACAAATTAATACAATTATTGTATGATAATAAATTAAATGCTTAATTCCATAATATATAATTAATTATGCATTTATGACCATATAATATCTTAAATATTTGTACTAATAATAAATTGTATAAATAAGGTAAATATACAAATTAGTACAATTAATTATATGATATGAATTAAATGCAAAATTAAAGAATATACTTAATGGCAGATTTTTCAACTTTTATTAATTTAAACAATAAATTACATAATATTTGGTAATAAATAATTAAATGCACAATTATTACATGCCTAAATAAATCATGTAATTAATTACCAAGTTAAAACAAATTTCCATTTTCAATTTATACTAAATAACATATTAATTCTAAATATATGTATTAAATTAAAAATGGAAATGGAATGAATGTAATTTATTGACTAAATTAACACAAAATAGGAAAATAATTAATATTCCAAATAAATAAAAATTTATAAAAATTTGGAATTTTCCCATTTTTTTTTTTTTTTTGGAAAAAACTGGCCCGACCCAAACCCGAACAGGAAAACGAATTCCGACGATAAAAATTTATGGAATCACTCCCATTTGAATCTCCATGCATAAATAAAGAGATTCATGTCGGTTTTAGGCAATTAAACATGTAAAAATTGGACTTTAATTTCAATAAAAAATGGGTCGGGTCTCTTCAAAAAATTTTCCAGACTTTGATGGTTTTCAAAACCTTTTCATGCATAGATTAAATATATAACATCATATGAAAATGATAAGGCTATTAATATTGAAAAACGCATCAAAGATTCAAAGAAAATAAATAAACTTTTGAACCCACCATTCCAAAAACACGCAAACACGTGAATATATATATACATATATAATTATATGCAGTAATTTAATTGTTTAAATACAGAAATAGAAATAATGAAGTATTCAAATGAATGACAAACAATAAAATTACAAATTCATAATAATTATATATAAACATATATACATAAATACATATATATACCATATATATACGAACTCTCAAAATGATGATTTTGTATATATATATAACCATATAATAAATATATATATATATGAAAGGTATATATGTATATGAATATATATAAATATGAAAGAATATATATAAAAATAAATTGAGTATGAATATATATATATAATCGGGATTATATAATATGAAAGTATATATATATAAAATATATATTATATTATAAATGAAGAATCCCGTAAATGTATGTATATATATAAAACTCAAAATAAATCAAGGCAGAGATATATAATCTGCTCTGATACCAACTGTTAGACATTTATATGTATAAACTGAAATATATATGTTTATGTATAAAATGCGGAATTAAATCAAACATATATACACTATGAATAAGGATCGAAATACCTCCAGCCATTGATTCTTGAGCTTTAGTCCCACATAAGCTTTGATCTGCAAAGAAAACTGGTTGATGTGGGTAATCGGGCTTCCTCGCTCTCTCAACTCTCTTTAGATAGATTTTGCTGTTATGAACAGAATGAGTGAGGAGCTCGGGGACCGAGACCCTATATTTATAGGTGAGATACTCCATCAGTATCTGTGCCACATTAATTGTCAGAATATTTTGACAATTAATTCAGGAAATCAAATCAGGTAATGAATATAGAAATCTGACCATATATAGAATATTACGTAATTGATTCTGTCCAGATTCAATGAATATAAAATATTCATTTATCAGAATAAATAATATTATTTTATTTCCTTAATTAGAAATATTCTAATATTCAAAGCCTTCATGGCAGTGGATTCTTTGGCTTTCGGGTTTTCCGCGGGCTCTTTGTTAATCCACTTCATGTTTGCAATGCTCTCTATGATTTTTGAAAGGACATTTAGGTACCCTACTATGGTCACCATATCATTCATCTCTTTTTCCATTTCTTATTTTGTGTTTGCCTTTACCACGGGTACAGAGGCATTGTTGCACGAGAAAAAAGAGCTGAGTAGTCTTCTTTTTGAGACTAAAAATGGTGCTTTGTCTTTCACTGTTCCTGAAAATTATGCCTTCGCAGCATTCTATCTCACTATATTTTATGTCATCTTCATCGTTCGTGGCCGCAAGAAATAATTTGTTTTTAATAATTTGTATCTTATTAATTTATCAATATAAATATCTCACACTCAAGTGAAGAATAATCCACAAGATTGACTCAATAATATAGTGGATTTTATCATTGCAAACTTGACTTTGACTTTTTGGAGTTTGTTTGTTAGTGTAATACAGTTAGTTTGGATTAGTTAAAACATGTTGTATTTGTCCTAATCTATAACAGAATTCTGTTATTCTATTTTCCTTGTATGCCAGCTGAATTCTTGCATATATAAAAGAAAGTCTCAGCACATTTTGAGAGTTTGAGCAATTTATTACACTTTCAATTGCAATCTCTCTTTTCTTTTTCTTTGTTTTTCTTTGTAAAGTCAAAGGTTTTCATAGCTTCAACTTGGTTTCAGAGCCGATACATCGAACCACCAGACGCTTCATCTACCCAAAATGTGGTCGTCGTAGCTGTGATTTTTTTGTTTTTTTAAAGCTTATCTTTTATATATATCTATAATATCAATAGAAGAATTGATGTTCACAAACAACTCAACCGTACAAACAAGATAAGTTGATATGTACATTTATGAGAGAAAACTATTGTCTCATGGTTGTTCTAGTTTTTACTTACCCATACCTGCACCACAAAGCATTCGAGAGTCGCGAGACTCGATAAAAACATAATTAATAACATAAATTAAATAGATAATCAATCAAAGTTAAAGCACGAATAATGCCCATATCATAAATATAACAACAATCCATAATAAACAAGAAATTACCTCATTAGACAAACCATCAACATCACTATATAGGATTTAAATATTCTAGTTGCAATCTTGTAAAATATTCCTGATACCTAAGCCGATATTCATATATCATTGTCGTTGTAAAACTAGACAACCCGTATACCTTGCTACTAGTATCCCTGATATGTCATTGTCGTTATCTGATGAGATAACCAGCAAGTAGAAAACTTAAAAACAGTTTAAGTTTAGATTCATGACTATTCTTTTATAACGGTCATGATCGCTTCTTCACTTTCATAACAGTAATGATTGTCTCGTTCGTTTCATAACGGTAACGTACGTCTCTTTAGTATCATAAGGGTAATTACCATCTCGTTGCTTTCATAACGGTAATGACCATTGTGGTGAATCTTTACCCTCAAAACAGGTTGTTACAGTAGTAACAATGTTTAAGAATGCACAAACAAAACTAAAACCAATCACAACATTAAAACTAGAACTTAATTGAAATTAGATAAAGAAAACTTAGTTCAATAATGAATGCATGATGGATCTTTACTGAATAGAAATAGTCAGTAGTACATGTTAGAAAAATTAATAATAAACCCAAGATCTATTTGTATATAACATAGAACACAATAATAATATATAATAATTAGGTATGCGTACCTGATTGATCCATAGCAATTATCTCTGTTTGATCCACAGCAGTTACTCCACTTTGATAGTGCAATACTATCAACTAAGTCTTCCTCCCTAGATCTCTAAATCAGAAGCAGTTTTATTTATCTGATTATCAAAAGGTATACAATTGTGATGAGACAATATGTATTTATAGAGTTTGGGAGGGGACTTAGCTACAAAACCCTAGTTGGGCTGGGCCTGCTCATCAAAGGCTTCAGTCAACTAGAAAAGCCCACACTTCTGCTTCACCTAGACTTTACACACAGATGCTAAGCCCATTAACAATTGATCACCAACAACATGGGCTAACGCAGCAAAGAACTATCCAATCAACCCAAGTTTTAATAAAACCAATAAAACTTAATGTAAGCCCAAATAAAAAGTCTAACATTCTCCCACTTGGGCTACATTAATTTTAATACATATATATTATATATCAAAATAATTTTATTTGAAAACGACTCATGGGTTGAACAACAAGAAAACATTTGTGGCCACTTTAAAAATGATAGTTCTCTGATAGCATCTCAACATACCGGTCCAATTTAACCTTTGATAATGAACTATGACAATCATATTGTTTTTAACTCAACAAAAGACATTCATAATCACAAATACCAAAGTATTAAATCGACATGGTCAATAAGTCTAGCAGTGTGGTAAGGAATTATGTTCAACATGTGATCAATTTAAAATAACATAATATCCTTATCAGTCCTCAATTTCACTGATACCGTGATGCTTAATAAATAAGCCAGTGAAATTAAACATACACAACTTAATAAATAAGTCAGTGTCACTAAATTTGCTTAAGAATTAAGCCAACAAAATATCATTGTCATTAAGCAAATATACTTAATATACAATGATCACAACAAGATATGAACTACATGCTTTCAATTCAATTATTCTCGAGAATATAACAAAACCTAACTGAAAGCATAAACATCCAATAATCAAAAAGTATTGGCCCACAAAGTAGTTCATAACATCAACAAGTAAATTACATATAAATGTAATCTCAAAAGATAAAATAAGAAACTCCCACTAACCCAAAGGAACAAAAGATTATAAAATGCTCATATGAACAACATGTAATCAAACAATATGGCACTTAATCCTTTGGTTAGAGGATCTGCTAACATCAACTTGGTTTTTCAATATTCTGTCACAATGTCTCCTTTCTTGACCAAGTCTCTAATAGTGAGATACTTTATTTCCATATGTTTAGAAGCACTACTAATCTCATTATTCTTTGAAAAGAAAACAACAATATTATTATCACAATAGATTAGTATAGGAGAGGAAATAGAATCAACTAGTCGTATCTCTAAAACCGAATTCTTTAACCATAAAGCTTACAAAGATGCCCCATAACATGCAACAAATTTAACATACATAGTAGATGATACGATTAAAGTCTATTTAACACTTTTTCAAGAAATAGCAGCACCAACAAAAGTGAAAATATAGCCAGAAGTTGACTTTAAATCATCTACATAACCACCAAAATCTGAATCTGAATAACCAACAACTTAAAGATTGTTGACATGCTTATACACAAGCATAAAACTCTTCGTTCTATGCAAATATCTCAAAACTTTCTTGGCTGCAACCCAATGATCATGGCCAGGATCAGATAAATATCTCCTAAGAACATCGACCATGAAAGCAATATCAGGTCTAGTGCAAACCTAAGCATACATCAAACTCCCTACTGCACTTGCATATAGGATATTCTTCATTGCTTCTTTTTTTAAGTCGTTCTTAGGACAATGTTGCTTAGTAAATTTGTCCCTTTCAAAATAGGAACGAAACAAGCTTTACACAAATCCATGTTGAACCTTTTGAGCACACAATTATTGTAAGCTTCTTGAGGTAAGCCAAGAAATTTTCAATTCTTATCATGATAAATCTCAATCTCCAAAACTAAAGATGCCTCTCCAAGATCTTTCATATCAAAATTGGTAGATAGAAAACTTTTGGTCTCATTTAGTAATGACAAATCACTGCTGGCAAGTAAAATATCATCTACATAAAGAACAAGAAAAAATATGATGACTCCCACTGATCTTCATATAAATACACTAGTCAAACTTGTTCTCGATGAAACCCAACAGTGTCACAACCTTATCAAACTTCAAGTACCACTGGTGAGATGCCTGTTTGAGACCATAAATGGATCATTTCAATTTGCAAAACAAATTGTCATTTCCATTTTCCTCGAAGCCTTCAGATTGAGACATAAAAAATTTGCTCACTCAATTCTCCATTCAGAACAATAGTTTTAACATCCATTTGATGCAACTCTAAATCAAAATGCGCAACTAAGTCCATAATAATTATGAATGAATCTTTAGTGGAAACATGTGAGAAAATTTTGAGTGTAATCAATACCTTCTCTTTGAGTAAAGCCTTTAGCCACTAAACACGCTTTAAACCTTTCAATCTGTCCCTTTTTATCCCTTTTAGTTCTTAAAAAATCCATTTGCAACCTATTGGTTTGAAACCATCAGGTAATAAAACTAGCTCCCATACACCATTTTTCTTCATGGAGTCGATCTCATCATCCGTAGCTTCTATCTATTTTGAAGAATGTGGACTATTAAGTGCTTCACTAAAAGTAAGAGGTTCCACAAAATGACCAAGATCACATTCACCTTCTCCAAGGTAAATAAATTTATCATCACACCTTATTGACATCTTTTGTCTTTGAGATCTCCATATAGGAGGTACTTCTGGAATAACCTCTATTTATTGACCATCATTTTGAATGACATATTCCACAATTAGATTTCTCTGATAACAAGACCCTCATCAACAACAAAACCTTCTTCAATAATAGGTTCCTCATCAATAGTAGGACCCTCGTCATCTTGGATAGTAGGAGCAATATATTCATCAGCAATGGGAGTGTTATCAACTAGAGTAAGAATAAGACTGCTATTATTATCATCTCTTGAAAAAGAGATAGGAATAAAATTTCCTTTAGATGACTCCCCCATTTTCAAGAGATGGTGAAGTAATATTTTTAGCAACATCAAATTCCAGAAATTTAGCAGTCTGAGATTCAACAATTCGCGTACCACGAGTAGGACAGTAAAAGCGATATCCTTTTGAGCGCATTGGATAACCAATGAAATAACAACGATTTGTTCTCGAATCTAACTTTTACAAATTAGGATCATAAATCCGTACTTCAGCTGGACAACCCCATACATGAAGATGATTTAGACTAGGCTTTCTCTCAATCCACAACTCAAAAGGATTTTGGAAACAGATTTACTGGGAACACGATTTAAAATATAAGTTGCAGTCATGAGTGCTTCACCCCATAAAAACTCTGAAAGATTTGTTCTACTTATCATGTTTCTGATCATATCCATGAGAGTGCGATTTCTCCTTTCAGCAACGCCATTTTTCTCAGTGAACCTGACATATTGTATTGAGAAACTACACAATTTTCTGGAAAATATCCAGCAAAAGGCCTCATGTGTGTTTAGATTCTATATAACAACCAGAATATTCTCCTCCGCGATCAAAATGAACAAATTTTATGACTCTTCCCAATGATTTCTCAAGAACATTTCGAAAGATTTTGACTTTATCAAAAGCGTTGGATTGTCTCTGATCAGGTAGGTGAGGCCATAAGAAGAAAAAACATCGATAAAAGTTATAAAATACTTGTTGCTGCACAACGTGTTGGAATAAGGTTTACTGATGTTAGTGTGGATAATCTCTTATAAAGAGTGACTATAGTGAGCAGTCTGCTTTCTTATTTTAGTCAATTTTTCACCAGTACAATCAGCACAAGTATCACAACCAGAAACATCAACAGGAGAAAGAATTTTAGCTAGAAGTAATCGATCAATTCTTTCTTTAGAAATATGACCCGATTTATCGTGCCAGAATAATAAGGATGTTATCTTAATATAAGATTTCTTATCCACAATATTCACAATATTGAAAAAGGAAGCTAAGGAAGTCAATGATAATTTGAAAAGAATATCAGAGTAAAAACAGTTTCCAATTATTCGGAGTCAAACATAATGTCAACACTATAATTGGCAAAACGAAAAGAAAATCATTGTTTAACTATAAGCGGAAGCGAAACTGAATTACTTTAAAAGTAAGAATCAAGAAAGTACTGTTCAAGACAATCTGAACACTAAACTGTAATTCAAGAATAAATATGCCAACATAGATAACATCATCGCTAACATAAGTGCCACTTTAAGCTTTGACTCCTTCTCACTTATCTTCTTGAAATCCCTTAGCCTCTGGTTGTTGTTGTTTCTCTTCATATTTTCTTTATCCTTTGTTGGGCTTGAGTTGAGAAACAAAGTGAGAAGACTCATTCTTTTCATTTTGTTAGCTTGCTTGTTTCAGCTACACACTGAGAAATTAGATCACTAAAACTCCATGTTTTATTATAAGTGTTGTAGGCTGTCTTGATAAGACTGAAAGAGGCAGGAAGTGCATGAAGAGCTCGATGAATAATGAAAGAGTCAGGAAGAGGAATATTATGATCTTTCAACTTGGACTGAACATTCACCAATTTCAGAATAAAATCTCGCACTCCTTTTATTTTTCATACTTAATGGTTGCCATTTCATCCATAAGATGTCCAGCTTTAGCGATTTCACTAGTGTGAAATAGTTTTTCTTTGCTTTGAAAAACTCATTAGTATTTGAGGTGTTTGGCAAACCATCAAAAGATGTTCAGGAATTAAACGGTTCATAGCAATGAAACTAAGATGATTTGAATTTTTCCAATGTGCATGAAGAATTTTTTGGGCAACAATTCTGATATTAGAATAAGATCAGCAGATTTTTCTTCTCGAAGGCATAAGTCCAAATCTATTATGCCTAAAGTAATTTTCACATCTCGTTTCCATGTCTTAAAGTTGAAGCATTCAGAATTCAGATGAAAACGGTATTGTTGTTCGTAGAAAGGAGACCGAAAAATCCAAAAAAATAAAACTTGAATAAGCAATATGAGCGATGCATTAGAAAATATTGTAGAGTCAACTGGTCATTATAAACTCTCCTTTGGGGTGAGAATATAACACACACATGATCTACCTTCATGAAGTTAACAACAAAGAAAAAATACATATCATTGAAGAATTTTATTACCTTTGGGCAAATAAAATTCTTAAAAATATGTATTAATTCAAGCAAAAAACTAATAATAAATTTATATATTTAAATTATTACCTTTGGGCAAATAATTAAAATATATACCTTTTAATATTAACTCACTTCATGGAATGTGAACTAATATATGTAAATACTACCTTTGGGCAAGTAATTACACATATAGTCAACCAAAAGATATAATATTTTCTTCAACATGTGAAATTTGGTGATAAAACAATCATTGAAAATTAATAATTTTCAACTAAATTTCTAAAAGAGATATATAATTGCTTTTATTATATTGATAATCAAAAAATAAAGTGTCCACCATAACACATTATTTTTGTATCAAACAACCAAATTTTATAACTTTAGAACAACAAATAATCAAAAGATGAGAATATAAGAAAATTGGTGGAGACTACATAGTTAAATAAGGGAGTGACTATGTCTAATGGAACGAGAAGAAATTCAAAAAATTTTCTATGATTTACGGATTTTGAAAAATCATCAAAAATTATTTTTAATAATTTTTTAACTGCATAATTATCATTAAAATAATAATAATTATTAAATTGCGTCAAAAAATTAATTAAAAATCACCAAAAAATCAAAAATCAAATTCTAATAATGCTGGAAAAAAGAATCGTCGAAAACGGAGTCACAAAACTACCTCACTCTCTCTCACTCTCCGGCAGCCGCGAGTGGGCTTCGTCCCAGCGGGTTGTCTTCAACCTCCAGCAGCTTCCATGGCTGCAACATGGATCTTGTGCGACCCGGTTCAAACCCGGTCGGGTCGGGATGAAATTCCGGCCATAAAAGTGACGAAACGGAGGGGAAAAAGAGGGATTTTGATTGGTTTACAATTTCTAATAGATCTATGTCTTTAATTTCGGCTATTAATTGCTAAAAAAAATAAATCTAAAGAAAAGCTATCCAAAAAATAAAGAACATAAAAAAAAAAATTATTTGGATATCAATCTTGATCAAAATACAAAATTAATCATTGAAGAACATTCATAAACAATTAAGAATGAGATATTTACAATCAATTTTAAATTAAAAACAATAAAATCAAAAAACACAAATTATAATTTCATATTATAATTATATAAACCCTAAAACTTTAAAGTTAAAATTCTCTTAATATACACAATGATTTCATGCATGTAATATATCAATAGAACGAGAATTTGATGATAAACAAAACCCCTAAAGTTTTAAGATTTAAGAACAAAAAATTCAACATAAAATAATAACGAAATTCATATGTAATTATGGATAATTAACATATGCAAATTAATTATACTAATTAAAGGTTCTAAATCATATACAATAGGCAATTTGATACCACATGTTAGAAAAATTAATAATAAACCCAAGATCTATTTGTATATAACATAGAACACAATAATAATATATAATAATTAGGTATGCGTACCTGATTGATCCATAGCAATTATCTCTGTTTGATCCACAGCAGTTACTCCACTTTGATAGTGCAATACTATCAACTAAGTCTTCATCCCTAGATCTCTAAATCAGAACAATTGTGATGAGACAATATGTATTTATAGAGTTAGGGAGGGGACTTAGCTACAAAACCCTAGTTGGGCTGGGCCTGCTCATCAAAGGCTTCAGTCAACTAGAAAAGCCCACACTTCTGCTTCACCTAGACTTTACACACAGATGCTAAGCCCATTAACAATTGATCACCAACAACATGGGCTAACGCAGCAAAGAACTATCCAATCAACCCAAGTTTTAATAAAACCAATAAAACTTAATGTAAGCCCAAATAAAAAGTCTAACAGTACAATGAACTCAAAATTACAACTCAACATAGTAAATTATTACAAAGAAATGTCTCACATTGAAAAAAATCACTTCAAGAGTAATACTCTCTTTACATCACTCAACACACACTTATTATGATTTTGGACACTTTCTCTCTAAACTTAAATCTGAATCTAAAGTATGAGTTTGGAGATTAGAGAACAGAAAAACACCTAACTATTTATAGTTATTGGTAGGGTGCTTGATTTTAGAACTCATGCATTAAACCTAACACTTCCAAATCTAATTAATAAGATTCTTTTCTTCTGATTAAAAAAATGTATTACGAAAACATACTGTAAATTCTAATATACACGACAAAGAGTTCATGAAAAATGAATTCGGTCAAGAAAAAGTTAAATAAACAAAGTTGGACGACCTCGATATGTGCAAAAGAAAATCAGACTAAATTAAAAAAATAATTAAAAGAAGATTAGTTAATTAATTGTTACATTTAATACTAAAAAAAATTAGATAGTGCTTGATTTAGGAGAAAGCTGTGTGAAATGTAGTTTTTTTTCTTTTTTTCTTTTAATAATATAATAAAGATAGGGCATTTTACAAAAATACTGGATTTGGGGTAATACTTTTCAATTTTACTGCCACACGGCAGAATTAACATTTATACTGTCCTCCCTTTTTTTTTTCTTTTATACTGTCAATACCAAAACAAAAGTATGAGACCTCCATCTTTGACAATCACAGACATAACCACCACAACAACACCAAGACAACCGGAAAATAACCATTAATTCCGACAAGATTGAAAAAAGCAGTAAAATTGACGTCAATAAATAATCATGGCAAAACAACGGTAAAACAACACTAAAACAATCAAACAAAACAAAAGAAAAAAATGATTAAAAAAAACAAACAATCTGCTGCACAACCTCAACACCAGATGCAAAATCAACTATATTTGCAAGTCTATTCCTAGAAAATTATAATAAAAAAAACTACTAAAACAACACTGAAACAACACAAAAACAAATGAAGCAAATATAACTACTTAGAAAAATATAAAAGAAACACACACCTCAAAACTCTCTTGTGAGTGAGCTCGTCAAATATATTTATAGGAGAACCAAAAGAAAAAAACCACAAAAATAGCCAAAGAGAACGAAGAAGAAATGTATTTATAGCCTCCATCTTCCACACTCACATACAGAACCATCACAACAACACGAGAACACCCAGAAAATACCTATTAATTCCAGCGAGATGGAGCAAGGGCAGTGAAATCGGCATCAAATAAATAAATCATGAAAAACAACAGTAAAACAATACTAAAACAATACTAAAATAAATAAAACAATAAAAAAAATGATCAAAAATTAACTATGTTGTGCACATCCTCAATACTAAATGCACTATATTTGCAAGAAAGTTCTGGAAAATTAGAACAAAAAAAAAACCACACTAACTCTTATATTTTCAAAAAAAAACGTAACTAAGAACTTCAAAAAATAAAAAAAAAATGAAGAAGAAAAGAAAAGAAGATGAAGAAGAAGAACTGAACATGAAAAAAAATAAAAATCATGAAAAACAACAGTAAAACAATACTAAAACAAATAAAACAATAAAAGAAAAAAATGATCAAAAATTAACTATGTTGTGCACATCCTCAATACTAAATGCACTATATTTGCAAGAAAGATCTGGAAAATTAGAACAAAAAAAACCCACACTAACTCTTATATTTTCAAAAAAAACGTAACTAAGAACTTCAAAAAATTAAAAAAAAAAAAAAAAAAAAAAAAAAAAAAAAAGAAGAAGAAAAGAAAAGAAGATGAAGAAGAAGAACTGAACATGAAAAAAAAATAAAAAAGTTATATGTTGATGGAGAGAAATAGAGAGAACTTGAGGAAGTAGAGAGTGAAAAAAATGAAGAAGATGATGAATAGTAAGAAAGAATAATAGAGAAGTGAGATTAAAGTGAAAGAAATGAGTTTGAAATATTTTAGGTGACATATTTTTATCATCAATTTCAATTAAAAAAATAATAAAAAAAAAATATATATGTCACTAAAGTGACAACACAAGTCACATCTCACTTTTATACCTTTAAAATATAATATAATTTTAATTAAAAGAAAATTAAAAGATAAAACCCACACTGCACACGTTTTTTAAGATTATAATATATATATATATATTTTAGGTAAAGTTTGCAAAGTATACTGCAAAAAAAAAAAAAAAACAGTATAAAAGTTAAGTTGAGGGTGTAATAGTATAAATGAAAGAAATTGGGAAAAAACAGTAATGGGTGTAAATTTCCCTAAAGATAACTGGTTCAAAAAAAAAAATACTAATATACATATCAGGCTGGAGGCCTAGACTGGTTGAAATTAATCTGTAAATTAATAATGGTCATGTAAGTAAGACCACGTGGTTATATATGCTTTCTTTAATAAATTATTGGGTTGTGGCTCCTTTTCTTATATATTATTCTAATTTATCTAGTTCAATTCAAAATGTGAGTGCAAGACATAGAAAGACAAATGAAATGATTAAGACACTAAAAGAGATTGAATTTAGACAACAATCAACTCAAATTGTTCATTGTTGCTTCTGATTCTGGTCTGTTAACTAACAATAATGGCCAGAATAGTAGACATGCTAAAGTCTTTTCTTACTCATAATTTACACTTTGGTTGGCTATTTGATAGAGAAGTACAATTGACGCCATTAGACGTCGGAGATTTGGATCCTCTTGCCAAAACTTTTGGCCAAGGAAACAACGTCTTCCACGTTGCCATAAAATGTGCAGCTAATCCACGAGCAACATCTGTAAACACATTGCTACTCTCGCATTCCTTGCTTGCCTTTCAACCAAACAATAAAGGCGACACGCCTCTACATATGGCTGCCAGATTAGGACATGAGAGTTTCGCGGTGGTTTTGATAAATCACGCCAAGGTATTAGCCGCCGCAGAAGGCCACAGTGACTATAGATATCTGCTGAGGAAGGTGAATTATGTGAAGGGAAACACAGCACTTCATGAAGCTGTGATCAATGGTCGGTTTGAGATTGCTAAGCGGTTGATTCAAGAAGATCCAACATTGACATCTTTGGTGAACAAGGCAGGGGAATCTCCTCTGTTTCTTGCCGTAGAGAGACGATTTTATGACATTGCTTCCATCATTTTGGACACTACTTTTGCCGATTGCTCTGTGTTAGGAGGAAATGGCATGACTGTGATGCATGCTGCTGTCATTCGTTCCTGCCCATCATGTACGTATCTAATTTCTTGAGTGTCTCATTTGATTAAAGATATAATCAACTTAGTGTTCTTTGCTCTACCTCTTTGTCTGTGTGTTTCTAATACTGACACATTTATATACATGTTATAATAGTTGATGCAAGGCTGCTTTTGAGAAATGTTACCAGGGCCAAGGATTTTGATAGTGAGTTGTACTAGATTATATTTGTATTCCCATGATCTGATTTTACCCAAACTAACTTTTCATCAGCATTAATTCAGTCCCTACTTTCTTAATTATTAGAATTTGTTAAGAAGGTGTTAGAGAGATGTGGATCCCAGATTTTAGAAAAAGCAGAAGATGAGTTAGGATGGACTCCTCTTCACTATGCTGCAAACATGGGACATTCAACCATGGTTAAACTATTCTTGAAAGCTAAAAGATCAGTTGCTTATATCAAAGATAAACAAGGCATGACAGCTCTTCACATCTCGGCAAGGAAAGGACACATTGAAGTGATCAAGGAATTGATGAAAGAATGTTCAGATATTGGTGAGATTTTGGACAATAAAGATCGAACTGCACTTCATATTGCTGCTGAACACAATTGTCATTCTGTGGTACGTACTTTAATGAATGAGAGAGGTTTCACTTACCTTATAAATGAGCAAGACAATGAGGGAAATACAGCTCTACATGTTGCTGCTATTCATGGTCACTATGAAATTATGAAACGTTTGGTGAGTAATAAAATGAGCAACAAGGGAATGAGCAATAAGATGGGAATGACTGCGTTTGAGATTCTTCTCAAATCAACAACACCTGCGGGTTCTATTGCAACGGTATGTCCTCTACTTAAATGGACTCAATTCACTTGTTTAGTTATTGCATAAATAACAAAATATGCAAAGATAAAACAATAATGATGTCTAAAAGTGACATCCTTACTATCTTCTCTTTACTTTTTAGCAGTTTATGGTTGGATTAAAATTGTGGTTGGCGAAGAATAAAGACCCTCTTTTAAGTTTGCAAGACACTGGATTTGGGATGATGAAAAGCAGTACTACTGAGAAAGAAACAACTCGAGATAGTACCCAAATACAAATGAGGGCCCAATCTGGTGGACCAAATATTAAAGAAGATAATAATAATAATGGTCAAGATGTACAACACATGCAAAACATGAACTTGGTGGTGTCCACACTTATAGCAGGTATCACATTTCAAGCAGCCATAACCATGCCTTTCGCTGCACCATACAAAACTACAAAAGGCCTTGAAACTTTCAAAGACTTCATGGCAGTGGATTCTTTGGCTTTCGGGTTTTCCGCGGGCTCTTTGTTAATCCACTTCATGTTTGCAATGCTTTCCATGATTTTCCAAAGGAAATTTAAGTATCCTACTATGGTCACAATGTCATTCATCTCTCTTTCCATTTCTTCTTTTGTGATTGCCTTTATCACGGGTACAAAGGCATTGTTGTACGAGAAGAAAGAGCTGAGTAGTCTATTTATGGAGACTAAAAATGGTGCTTTGTCTTTCAGTGCTCCTGAAAATTATGCACTCGCAGCATTCTATCTCACTATATTTTATGTCTTCTTCATCGTTCGTCGCCTCAAGAGATAATTTGTTTTTATTTTTTTTTCTAAATAATTTGTATAATATAGTTGGTTGGCTCAATAATACAGTTGATTTAATCATTGTAAACTTACCATTTATGTTCTACTGTTGCAAGAATCAATTATGGAAGTGACAACTTGAATTCTACAAATTATTTAATGGAATGACACTATGTAAAAGATAGAGCTTGAAGAGATGAAAACATGAGGGTATGGTCTCTTAATCATTAGGCAGTTTGGATCAGCTCAATATTTCCCACAACTTTCTAATGGGATCACTTCCAAAATTACTTTTCTGTTTCCCAAATGTAGAGGTTCTACACTTGAGCTCTATTATGCCAATGCCATCAATTACCTTCAATGCAAGATTTGGACATGATAGGTAAAAGCCTTCTTTGAGACAAGGCTAGTCCCCAAACCAATCAATTTGCTATTTCATTCAACAAAAACCAAAGTTTTTTTAGAGGAAATTATTTATACTCAAATGATAAAAGCCAAACAGGATTAACAGAATTTAGTTATTAAAAAAAAAAAAAAAAGGCTAGACCCCGAATGAGCTAGCTGCATAATGAAATCTTTGAGCCATTGTGGTTTGGCTCTTTCCCTCTTCTTTGGCGATCTTCTTTTCAACTCCATCATTTACTTTAGCTTCTTCACGAGACGAAGTCTCCTAATATTTCTTCAATTTCTCTTGTATAACTTTTGGGTCAAATGATATTGGGCCTGGTTGTTGGGCTTTCATAACACTACTCCCCTTCCCGAAATCAATTTTGTCCAGGTTAGGGTATCACAATAAACTACAATTTTTTTGATCTCAAGGTAAAGCTAACATTAGATTTGCAATTCTTGGAAACTAATTTTACACTTATCGGTCCACACAAACCGCTGATTCTTCTTGGTTAATTCTCTTAAGGGTGTGGCAATCTTGGAAAACCCTTCCACGAAACGACGATGATACCCGGCTAAACCAATGAAGCTCTTAACTTCTGTAACTGTCTTCTTTTTTGACTAATCCCTAACCAATTAAATCTTTCCCGATTCTATCATAATTCTATCTTTAGTGACAATATGACCCACAAAGATAATGGTTGCGAAATATTTAAGCTACGCAAGTGCACATGTCAAACAAGTAGTACTCAGTACTCACACAGGTGAAATCGAACCCAAGAGAATTGTAATAGAATACTAACTAAATTGGACCTATATTTCTATTTGGTGATAATAAAATTCATAGTAAACAATGAAACAAATTTGAAAATTAAAATAAGCATGTAAAGTATTTAACAATGGATGTGAAATTATGGATAAGATTTCAATCAATGCGATTATGCAATCGTTAATACTATTTAACGATTCTTCTTCCTTCTATGTGATGAAAAGTTACAAATTCACCTAAAGTTTTTTTAGATCATAAAGGTTTTAAATTGCATATCAACTATTGATAGATATCAATGCGATTATTCAATCGTTAATAATTAATTTGATTCAAATTTATAATTCAAATCAAATATAAATATCATATTATAATTAATAGAATTCAGTTAAATTTTTTATTTTATTATTATTTTTTAATTAAATAATTATTTAATAATATATTTAATTCAATAATTAAAAAATTATGAAAGATGTTAAAATAATATGTTGAATTAACCCTAGCACCTATGTATACAATTATAAATCGTTAATGGTACTAGTATTAGTACAACAACTATTGCTAGTAGTACTACTAGTTAGGTCAATTTGGTTGGTTGGTTCACTTGCATATTGATTCTACTTTGAATCTTTTATTTAGACTATATTACTTCACCTCACAATACCTTTATGTCAAAATCTCAATATTTAGGCCTTACCATTCACTAGTGTTGGTCCTAGACGCCCACCCCCACTATTAACATCATCATATTCTTCTTTATCTACCCCTACTCCAACTCCAAGCCAAAAATCATGATGATCAAACATGATAGTGTAAATATTAAGTTGATAAACCACTCATGGTTAGGTTTTGAAAATATGACTTTTACCTATTTTGTTTAGTTTTTTACATATAAATACAAAAATAAAAGAAAATTATCAAATTAGCCCTTTGGCCATGTAATAGATGTAAAGACAAAAAAAGAAAACATTAGATTCTCTTCTCTTTTGGGTCAAAAAAAAACAAAGAGAGAGATAAAAGAAGATTCATTATACCCTTTGGGCCAATATTATCTTCAACAAAACTAAACATGACTAACTTGTGGTTGAAGAAAGTAGATAAACATAAAGTTTAGTCCTTTGAGATAAGTTTAAACCAAGTAGAGTCACATGCATTGCATGGTTCTAGATCCAATGAATTTCTTTCAACTATGTGATGGGTTTTGAAAAAATGAACCAAAAAGCAAAATCATCTCCCTCAAATGAGGATCACATATGACAAAACCTAAAGTCAATACCTTTCATAGTGTATACCTAACAAATTCTTTTTTCCTAATTAAATGATATAATTAACTAATAAGGTCATTGTCCCTATTCTATTAGGACTTAGGTGCAACAATATTCATGAATAAAAAGTCAGCTTGAAAAGGACTAATATTAAAACAAAATTTATTAAGGAAACCAGTAAACAAAACTCAGCCAGCTCCTTTGACTAAAATGGTGAAAAAAAACAAGAAATCTTTAACTAATCTTTTTTATAGACACGTGAAGATATTCAAGCTTAACAAAACTGATTAATTTATTTTCATTATTTCTTTTCTGGGTATTCTTTAACGGAGTTTTTTATATATCAAAGATATTTTCTGAAGATGAAAAAATCAGCTTTATAGTCCACTCTCGTGATTGAACTCTACTTTGTTCTTCTTTTAGTTGGAACTTTATATTCAACATTTAATTTCAACTTTCAACATTGAACAGATTAATTTATGTATATAGACATATCATATCATATCATTATCAACCTATAAAGTTAGAGACAATAAATTACCAAAGTTAAAACAAAGATATTATATGAAATAATGATTTTCTTTATGTATCATCACTACAAAGTACAAACCAACCCCCCAAAAAAAACATCAAAAAAATTTATTTTTACAAACGTTTGAGAGCCAAGACTTCTCTTCAAAATTTGAATTCGGATGTAAAGACTTACAATGTTGAACATAACAAGTTATGTTACTTAATTTTTTTTTCATACTTTTTCTCTAATACATCTTTGGATGAAAACCAAGCTTAAGAACCCAGTTATGAGGTGAATATTTACACCAGGACCTTAAGATTTATAAGTACAAAAAGGTGCCAACTTATTTTCAGTTAAATGAGTATTGAAAGTGATATCTCTAGCTGTACAACCAGAAATCGCTCACTTACTTGATGATGAAGCTATATGTTTGTACCGATGCTGTCGAGCCAGGAAACCAGCTGTTGAGTTGAAGGTCTAACTTTAGGAAACTCGCTTAAGCATAGACAGGCAATCTCAAAGACTTGTAACAATTCCTTATTATGGTCCTTGTCCCAAATGAATGGATCGAACACCTCGCTTTCCTTCTTTTCTTTCTTCATCTGAAACACCCAAGAGATCAAATCTCGGCACCCTTTTGGCTTACACATGTCCATAGGTCTCTTCCCAGTTAGAAGCTCCAAAAGAACAACACCAAAACTATACACATCCCCTTTGTAAGTAGCAACAGATGCTTGGCCGTACTCGGGAGGTATGTAGCCTAATGTCCCAACAAGATCAGTTGTCACATGAGTGTCATAAGGAAGAATGAGCCTTGCAAGACCAAAATCAGCTAAATGAGCCTCAAATTTCTCATCTAAAAGAATGTTACTCGACTTTATATCTCGATGAAGGATATGGGGTTCGCAGGATTGGTGCAAGTAAGCGAGCCCTCTTGCAGACCCTCGAGCAATTTGAAGTCTCGCGTCCCATTTGAGAAAAGCAGGGCCATCAACCCTTTCGTGCAACCAATAATCCAAGCTACTATTTTCCATGTAGGAATATATTAGGAGCCTGTCACTCTTGTACATACAATACCCTTGAAGAAGGACAAGATTAGGATGCTGAGCTCTTGAGAGGGTTTCCACTTCAGCGCGAAATTCTCTATCCATCTGTCCACAGTCACCAGAGAGTCGCTTTATTGCTACCTTCTTACCATCAGGCAGGGTCGCTCTGTAGACTAAACCAAAACCCCCACACCCGATAATATTAGCTTGGTCGAAATTGTTGGTAGATTTCAGAAGGTCGTCAAAAGATAGTTCTTTACTGTTCTCCTTATTCTGCTGGAACAGGATCACCAATCTTGACCCCAATTCTTCCAACCCCTTATCATTTGTGCTATCATCCTCTTTCTCAGGATCAATCCCTCCAGGGCGATGCTTTCGCAACACAAATATGAACATAAGAGAAAGAATTAAGGCCATCCCAAGTACAATGCCAATAGTAATTCCAACAACAACACCTCTTTTTTTACCAGTTCTACCAGATGATTGATGAGAAAGACCCCCATTTAGTGAACAAGGTTTAGCATGGTCACCACAAAGATTATTTCCTTCAAAGCTCGAATTTGGAAAGGTTGGAAACTGACCCCCTGTAGGGATTGGCCCATGTAACTGATTGTTTGCAACATTGAACTTAGACAGAAAGCTGAGTTTTACCAAAGAACTTGGTATTTGGCCTGAAAGCCTGTTGTGAGACAAATCCAAAGTCTCTAAGCTGCTCATCCCCTCCAGGCTGCTTGGGATTGACCCAGTTAGATTGTTGAATCTTAACTCCAAGACATGTAGCTTTCTCAGTTGCCCAAACTCTGGCCAGATTGGTCCGGAAAGATTGTTGGAGCTGAGGTCCAAGGTTGGCGGAAAACTCCAAACTTGATTGTACTGCAATCCCCTTGCACTAATATTCCTCTTCATGAAAAATGGGAAATCTGGGGAAGGTTCCTCCAATGAGATATCCTTACCAATGAGACTTTGTAAATCAGTGAGGCTTTTAGGGATCTCCCCAGTTAATGTGTTGTTTGATAAGTCCAAGTAAAAGAGGGCTTGAAATCCCCCTAACCACGAAGGTATCGATCCAACCAAGTGATTCCATGACAAATCCAACAACTGCAACTGTTTGCTTGCACTCAACCATTGTGGAACTGAACCTGTGAGTCTACAATTGGCAATAACAAGAATCTTAAGCTTCTCAAAATGCATTGTAGGGTCTGAAGGCAACTCCTCACCGCGAAAATTCAAGCTTAACACCAAAGTGGTAAGGTTCTTACACTGCTGAAAGATTCTAAGAGCAGAGGAGAGGTTAGTATTGCTAGAATTTGAAAGAGAGAAGTATGAGAGACTCTGAAAATTCTTGAAGCTATCTGGTATTTCACCAGTAAAGTTGTTTCGGGCAAGGTTTATATTATTCAGGTGTTGGCAAGAAGGGAGATTATCTGGTACATGGCCAGTAAACTGATTAGTGCCTACATCAAGAGAAGCCAAACTAACCATAGCTGAACAATTAAGTTTCAACAGACCACTCAAGGTATTGTTTCTCACATTCAACAAAGTAAGACTAGGGGAATTTGACAAGGAAGGGGGTATAACACCAGTGAATCTATTAGAATGAGCTAGAAAGAACTGAAGTTTCTTTAACTTATGGAAAACATCTGGAATCCTTCCTGAAAACCCACTTGAGCATATGTCCAATCTAACAAGGTTAGAGAGGTTACCAATTCCTTTGCTTAAAGGCCCAGAAAACTTGTTATCTTGAAGAATCAAATCAGAAAGCTTTGGGAGCCGAAAGATACCTTCAGATACATTGGTGAGTCTATTCATCCCAACACAAACATGCTCCAAGGAAAGACAGTCTCCAAGTCCTGCTGGAAGAGCACCAGTGAAGTAGTTGGCTGCCATCTTCAATATCCGGAGTGAAGATGAACCATTACAGATACCAGAAGGAAAAGAACCATTCAAATAGTTTTGCGACAAGTCAAGGAGTTGGATTGAAGGTAAATGGAAAATATCAGGAACAGGATCATATAAGTCATTAAAGCTTAAGTCCATAAACTCCAAATTTGACAAATTGAAGAGTGAAAATGGAATTGGACTTTTGAGAAAGTTGTGAGAAAGGTTGAGAGTTCTGAGCTGATCCAAAGAGCCCAAAGATGGAGAAAGTTTACCCGTTAGTCTCATGCTCATAAGCTCTAGCTTTACCACTCTACCCGTATCAGAATCATCCTTAAATCCCAGAGAAGATGAAGAATTACATTTGACACCTGCCCATTTACAGCAATTGGAATTAGAAGAGTTGTTGGCGTCCCACCCATCAATCTTAGTTTGCAAACCCGCCATGAAATCTTGTAAAGCTTTCAAATCATTTGGGTCACATTTGAGGTTCTGATCAGAGCTCTGAGCCAAAGCTCTGAAGCAAAAAAACCCAGTAACAAGGAGAATCACCCAGAAATCTTTAACGCCCATTTGAGAGAAACACATCCAGAAGATAGAGAAGCAGAAAAAAAACAAGTCTTTAATCAAGTAGAGTCCAACATTCTGCAGAAGAATAAGAACCAAAGCCAAAACAAAACATGTATAAGGCAAAGTAATAAATATATGTATAAAAATGGAAGAAAAATCAAAATGATGAAGTTTTGTTTTATGTGAACAATAGAAGAAAGAATAAGAATATGACAGTAGAAGCACGAAAAAGAGAGAGAAAAAGAAAAAGACGAACCTTTCAGATAGGGAAATGGCGGATAGAGATAGCTCTAGAGAGAGAGAAAGAGAAACCCACCAAAGAGAAAGAGAGATTAGAGAAATGGTGACATTTGACTTCAACACGGTTTGAGACAGTTTTGTGGGTATGAAACGAAGGAAAAGAAGAAAGGAAGGAAGCGGTTCTTGCTTCCAGAAGAGAGAGAAAGAGAAGTAAAGTTAAACTTAAGAGAGAGAAAGAAGAAGAAGAAGAAGAAGAAGGAGGAGTTATTACTAGTGATTTTTGGTTACCGGTTATAACAGGTGAAAGAGAAGAAGTGAGTTAAAAGAGTGACCGGTAAAAGTGTCACGTGATGACCGGAGATAAGCGGTGAACAGAGATTTTTGGTAAAGTATCTGTGATACATGAGAGAGAGGATTTAAAAATAAAAAAGTCAAAGGATGGGTGGCGACACGTACACGGAGTTTCCTCTTTTCTTTCTTTCTAATTTTATTTTATTTATGGTAAATGTTATTTTGGAATTTATCTTTTTCAAAAGTGATTTCGTTAAGTTTTAATGTTTGTTTATAGTAAGAACTAGAAATATAAAATAAGTATAAATTTTGTTTTATTTTTATTGTTGAATAAATAACTATTATATGAATATATTTTTTTAATGAAAAGTATTTTTGAATGTGTTTTGTTATTATTTAAAAGAAATAATTATATAAAATATTAATTTTTATAAAATTTTATCCTTTTATATTTAAAGTTTTTTTTTAATATTTTTATGGTATTCTATAAAAATACAAAAATATAAGATAAAAGTAATCAAAAAATAACATCAAAATATTATACAAATAATAAAAAATTAACAATAAAACAACAAAAATATACAATAAAAATATACTAAAATACCGTATTTTATGATAATAAAATCTAAAAAACCGTAAAAATATTAAAAATTTCATACCGACCGTATTTTTGTATTTTTTTTTTAAATTATCCCACAAAAATTATGGGCAAATTAAGAAATATGTAAATTATTTTAATTTTTAAAATAGCTTCTCAAGAGTTAATTTTTTAATTTTAAAAGTTAAAAAAGAACTTATAAAACCTAAGATCATGTTTGGCTAAGCTTGTTTCTACTTTTTCTTATAGCTAGAAGTATAAGTTTTGACTTATTTTTTACCATTTAGATAATTATTATATAAAAATCTTTTATTAATTTAAAGTGTTTGTGTATCATTAAAAAAGATTTTTTGTTAGTAAATTATGAATGATATAAATTATTTTAATTTTTAAAATGGCTTTTCAAAAAAAAATTGGAGAAGCTACAAATTCTAGCTTCTTCCAAAATAATTTTCAAATTATATTTTTTATCTAAATACCCGTAAAACAATTTTTTTAATTTAAAAGCTAAATAAGAGCTCATAGAAGCTAAATCAAACAGGACCATAAGTCAAATAAGGTTTTATTTTGTTAAAAAATCTTATTTTTTTAAAATAGTACAATTTAAATCTTATGTTTTAAAATCTTAATTTTTATAAAATTAAAATTTAATAATATCTTAGCTTGAAGGTGTTATAATATGGCTTGTTACATTTTTTATATATGTCCGTGCTATAAATAGATGAGTATATTAAAATAAATTACAAAAATTAATTTTAAGCTCTATTTTATATTATTTTAAAAATACAAAGTGAATTATCATTTAAAAAAATAAAAAGTTAATTAGTAATTTTTTACAAAATACTGAATTTAAAATAATATTTATCTTATTTATTATGGTTTTTTTTTTTTTTGGAAACTATTATAGCTGAATTTTATATCTGCACCACTTTTCAATTTTTATATTCTTATAAAAAAAATCACAATAACTATAGTTTATGAAAATAAATAATTGGAATTTTTTTTTCGAACTTGCTACTAATTTCCTATTATTAGTCTATTAAGTATTAACATTCAACAAGTTCCATATTTTCCACAAAGTTTTCAACTTCTCTAGTAAAAGTCTATGAAGAATAAGCTTATAATAATTTAAAAACAAATAGTAATTTTGAATTTAATCGTATTAGCTAGAATAAGCTAGAACATAATTTATGAATCAATATAATATGATATTGTACCTAATGCCTATCTATTACACTAGGTCCAAAAAACATAATTTTGGCATAATTTATGGATCAAAATTTCCTAAAAGATTAAAATAAATAAATACACATTTTTATCATTTTTCAAAAGAAAAAATTACAGTTTTTTTTATCTTTAGTTACCACTTAAATTTTGATAAATAACTAAATAGTATGGCTTGTTCTTTAGACACATTACATGTTATTTTATAATAGTATGCCTTGTTTATTATACTTAATTCTTTTTTATCTTTTTATATATTAAGAAGTTCATATCTTGTGACTTTCAAGAAAAATTAAATGATTTTTTTTAATATTATTTTGCTGGAGAAAAAAATGAAATAATTAAATAAAAATAAAGAAAGGTTTTTAGTGTGGACTGTCTTCATCTGAACCTGACTGAAGTGGTTTGTCTTGTTTAGAGGAATGGATTATAATATTATAGATCCCCTCAGATTTTGGATCAACACACATTGAAATGCTCTTTTTCATATGAATTTATTTATATTTATATATATTTACTTTATTTATTTATTTATTTTTGCTTATTTTCTAAGTTGCTATTAATTATAAAGTCTTGATTTTTGTTTCCCATTTTCAAAATATATTTTTGTTTGTTAGTTTTAGTTTTATAAACACCTTTTACGTCACTCAATATATAGGAAATTACTGTCGCAAACTCTGAGATTTTCCATATTTTATGTCATCATTAATTATATTTTCTTAAAATAAATAAATAAATAAATAAATATTCTTTCATTAAATGTGTTTAATTTTGTGTTATAATAAGGTGTTAAATTTTTCTACCATGAGATTGTTGTAATTTTTAATTAATGCTTGATATTTAATTAGAAATTATATTATTTTTAATTATGTAGCTGAGATTAATTATATAGTAGTGTATGTAAAAAGTGTGTGTAATTTAAGTGTGCTTCAATTATTATTATTTTTTATATAAATTTTAATAACAATCATTCTCAAATTAGAGTTTTTGACCCAAATTTAGTGTCCCAAATTTAACCCAATGTAGCTTTTAATTTTATTTTTTGTTCTTATTTTATTATTTAATTAATAATTTTTTCTTTAAAAAAAGAATATTATATTAAATATCCATTTTAATGTAATGGGGTGGAGAATAAATAATAAATGAGTGTAAATATTGCACCATTATCAAATTAAAGCTACATTATCTGAGAGAAATAGATTGAAAATGTGGCCTTAGAATTATTTTAATTAAAAGCTCTGTTTGGCATCTCAATTATTAAATTTAATAATAAATTGCTTTAAATATTGATGTTGTTATATTATTGGTTCTTCAATTAAAAAAATTGACTAATGTAAAGTAGCAATGGCCAACTTTGTATTAAAAAATAAACCTAAGTGGAAGGGGTTCTTATTAGTGAAACTTTCCATTGTCTTTTGTTTTTTAATGTGGATATGAAACTTTATGGTAACTAGTTTTTTTATGATATCTTTTTAAATGGAAAAATTAAGTAACTTTATTAATTAGAGAAAAACAAAACTATGTAACTTTATTGTGATATTCAAAATTAAATAAGACTATGCATGTTTGTTATATTTTTTTTTTAAAAAAAAAATGCATCTATCTTGTGACTAAAAAAAATGTAAGTAAAATATAGTTTATTATTTCTATTTTAAAATAAATGTCAACTTCATTAAGTATAATCACCTAATTAAATAGGCAAAAGATTTATATCACCTAATTAAGTATAATCACTCGTTAAAGCGTAAACAACTATATTCACAAATCGTTTAAAAGAATATAATGCAACATTATTGAAACTTATACAAATATTGTGAGAAGAGCCAATGTGCAATATAAAAATTAAGAGGGGCATTAAGTAAATTTTTTAATATATATTTATACAAATTATCATTACAATTTTTTTTAAAAGAAAAGGAGTATGTAGCTCTGTCCTTGTGCCACACACCCAAAATTCATGTCCCATTCTTCTTCTTTAAGTAATAATTCCTTTCCTGTAACAAATTTTAATTGTCTCCAATTCAAGTATAAGTCTTCAAATAAATTAAAATAAACCCAAAACCAAGAAAGAGTTAAGACAATGAAAAATGAAAAGCAATGAGAGTGCAACTTGATAGTTTTTTTTTCTTTTTTGGGTTGAATTTTGGGGTGAATCTGAATTGGGTTTTCAGATTATTCTTTTCAAATATGTACAAAATGGTTTTGTTCTCTATTGACATTTTTGGTAAATAACTGAGTGGTTGGTTTTGGTTGAATAATTTTGACTAGAAATAATTATATGATGATGAAAATCTAGAGAGCCTAATAAAGTCAACTATGTGAATCCACGGTTCAAACAAATCAGGCTAACTAACTCCCTCTCCCCCAATATGTTTCTTTTCTTATTATTCTACTTTAAACAAATAATACACTAATTAGAATTTTTTTCCCGAACTTTAACATGTACCAAACTATGCTTCCTAAATTTTTAAGATCGTTAAAAATACTTTATGAGCTATTGAGATTGTTAAATTTAAGAATTTTTGTCCGATTTTAGTCAAAAAATTTAATATGGATGAAAGTTCAGGGAGCATGATTTAGTACATGTTAAAGTTCGAGGGGCATGATTTGGTATATATCAAAGTCTGAGAAGCATGATTTAGTATATAAACAATCACTTAAATAGTAAAATTAAATGAGAATAGACAAAAGTCCTTAAATCTAACAATCTCAATAGTTCAGGGAGAATTTTTCACGGCTAGAAAAGTTCAGGAAGCATGATTTAGTACATATTAAAATTTAGATGTAAAAATTCTAATTAACCTAAATAATATACTTAATTATTATTGTGAAAATTTTGATGGTGCATCTCCAGACATTTTTATTTATTAATTTTTTTTAATTGTGTATATTGTATATATTTAAGATATTATGTAAAATTAACCTGTCGAAAATAAGATTTAAACAGTTAATTACACACGTTTAAAATAAATAATTTAAATATTATAAATTATTATAAAATTATTATAATTTTACAAAATATTTTGAATAACTACAAAATACATCATCATAAAAAAAAAAAAACAAACTAAAAATTAATTATCCTAAAATGTCAAAATATAAAAGGTTGCACCATTAAACCTTCCTATTCCTATTATATTATTATTATGTCTATATATGTGTGCAGCGTTCATTGAATACGTAAGAAGTCATTGGAGGTCTATTTATTATTATTATTATTATTATTATTATTATTATTATTATTATTATTATTATTATTAATTTCCTTTGAAGCCCTCCAAATCAAACTTATAGCCTTTTAAATACTCATAATGTTGTGGTCCTTATTTATCACTGGTTTCATATTGGTGTTGGTGTGGTCCTTGGCATCACTTGAAAATTTTAGCATTTCATTTGAGATGGTAATTAAGGCCAAGCAAATTAAATACTTGTTTATTGTATATAACTCATGTAGCATATATAATTATTTAAGAAAATTTTAATAATTAGTTTATATAAATTAATAGCAATATTAATACTTGGTAATAATTACATTAAAAAAAAAAAACAATTTATTGGTTTTTATCTTCATTGTAGTATGTGCAAATAATAAGATGAAAAGTCAAGGAAAACTGTTGCAACTTGCATGTCTCAAAAATTAAAGTAGATAATAATGTCTAGTAAATGAATGGCAATGTGGTTGTAATGTTTATATATAACCCTATATAGCTAGGTCAATAAATAAAGTTTGTCAAATATTAAAGTCACATTATTATTATTATCAATTGTAGTAAGTTTATTATGGTCTCTACACTCTAGCTTTCTCGTAAAGTTTTCATATATTGGATTTAGTTGTCATACGCGGCACAATCATAACCATGGCAATAATAAATAAATTTAAACATAAATAAAAATGTATTTGGCTATAATTTTTTTTAAAAAAAAAAATAGAAAATTTATGTTAAAAAATTCAATTGCACTAATAATAGATACGCAACAGACGAATCAAACACTATAAAAAATATAACTTTTAGCGAACTGCGCTGTTACTTTTACCAGCGCATTTTGCAAATTGCGCTGGTAAAAAGATCAAAGTTTTACCAGCGCATTTACGCACTGTATTACGAGATTACCCTCCTTCATCCTCTGTTACCTAATTCGGTTAACTAATTCTTGACTCTTACTGTTATATTTCAGCTGAGTTAGTTATTCCTAACTAACTCAGCTCTCTATATAAAGAGTCCCTCTCCTATAAATTGTATTAATTCAGTTCAAGAATAATAAAAGAGTTCAATACAGAGTATTTTCTCTGTTTGTCTTCTTCACTTTCATCTGTTTTCCACTCATATGGTATCATCAGAAATTCAAGCTTCCATTTCCATGGCTAGACCCACCACCCGTTCTCAGGACGGCATTCCCCCGCCCGCTTCTGAGAATCATCAAACGGAGTCTAATCTAGACACAACTTCCGCACCACCAATGGTGGATACTTCAGTTGCTGCTCGACAAAATGCCAACCCAAGAACTCGTACCAAGATTGATCAAGAACACATCGAACCAGCAAATTTCTCCCCTGCCCCTGTTGCTGATGTCCCAGTTCAGGCTCGACGGTCCTTAGCCGATCGATAGGCTCACGAGGATGTTTCCAGCCCCTTCTTCCTCAGCACAGCAGATCATCCTGGTCTGGTTTTAGTTTCCACCGTGCTCAATGGCGCCAATTATCAATCTTAGAAACGAGGCATTATGATGGCTCTTACAGCAAAGAACAAATCTGCCTTCATTGACGGTTCTCTTCCTCGCCCAGCCACTGGTAACATTCTCCTCTTTTCTTGGATTCGATGCAATAACATGGTCATGTCTTAGCTTGTCAATTCTGTTTTGTCTGAGATAGCACAAAGCATTATGTACTTTGATCTTGCTACCGACATGTGGCATGATTTGCAAGAAAGATTCAATAAGGGAAATGGCCCTCGAATCTTTCAGCTTCAAACCCAATTAACACATCTTCAACAAGGTGATCAATCCGTCACCTCTTATTTCACCAAGCTCAAAACCATTTGGGATGAGCTAAAAGAATTCCAACCTAACACTACTTGCACTTGTGGTGCCATGAAAGTTTTCTTGGAATATTACAATCAAAACCAGGTGCTTCAGTTCCTTACTGGTTTAAACGAGTCCTATGCATCTGTTCGGGCTCAAATTCTTCTCAATGAACCCATCCCCAACCTCTCTAGGGTGTTTGCAATGATTGTTCAAGAAGAGAGGCAACGCACTCTTGGTTCTTCCACTACTTCACTTGCTGCCTCTGCCTGTGCTTCTTCGAACAATCGATCTCCCAAATCCAAGAAGCCAAGACCTTCGTGCACCAATTATGGCAAACCGGGTCACTATGTGGATAAATGATATTTTTTACATGGCTTTCCTCCCGGTTATGGCAATAAAAAGAAGCAATACAAAACAAAACCTGTTGCAAATCACACCAGCACCACCACAGATGTGATTCCCTCTTCAACAACCAATTCGGACTTGACTACTCAATGTCAATACCTTATATCTCTTCTCAGCCAACAGCTGAACCAAGCTACATCTCGTGAGGACATCAACAACCCTCCTGCTGCCTCTAACATGGCTGGTAACTCTCCTTTTTCCCATACTTTTACTTGGATTATTGATAGTGGGGCAACACATCACATGTGTGCTACAAGAAATTGTCTTCACACTTTTTTTCAGTAGTGTTTTTCCCAAATATGTAGTCCTTCCTACTGGTGCAAACATTCCTGTAAAAGGAATAGGAACAGTTCGGTTAAACTAGCACATTACTCTTCACAATGTGCTATATGTTCCAATTTTCACTATCAATCTTGGTTCTCTTGCTGCCTTCATTGATAACAGCCTTAATAAGGTTTTCTTTTCTAATGATTCTTGCTCTATACAGGCTCCTTCTCCGAGCATGATGATTGGGACAACTAAACGGCTTGGGAAACTCTATGCAATTCAACAAGAGCGAAGTCCCATAATTCAGCCTAGTTGTTGTCTTTCTTTTCACAATAATGTAGATTAATGGCATTCACGCCTTGGTCACCCTTCAATGTACATTTCCAATACATTCAATAAAAGAATTAACTCTGGTTTTTCCATTCCAGCAGATCAATTTTGCCACATTTGTCATCTTGCAAAACAAAGGAAATTACCATTTTTATCAAACCATAATTTTGCTGAAAGTGCCTTTGATCTAATCCATTTGGACATTTGGGGTCCATTTCATGTAACTAGCATAGAAGGCTATAGGTATTTTCTCACAATCGTTGATGATGCATCTCGGTTCACTTGGACTTTTATGCTTAAAACTAAAGCTGAAGCACAAACTATCTTCCCCATGTTTTATAACATGATTTGCACACAATACAATACCCCAATTAAAGCAATTCGATCTGATAATGCTATAGAACTTGCAATGTCCGCCTTTTATGCCTCTAAGGGTATAATTCATTACCACTCTTGTGTAGAACGTCCACAACAAAACTCTATTGTTGAACGCAAACATCAACACACACTCAACATTGCATGTGCTTTGTGTTTGCAATCTCATTTTCCCCTTGCTTATTGGGGATATCTCATTGCTACTGCAACATACTTAATGAACAAAACTCCTTCTGCTCTACTTCATGGCAGTACTCATACGAAAAAACTTCACTCTAAACCCCCCAATTATGATCATCTTCGGGTTTTTGGATGCCTAGCATATGCTTCCACTCTTACCTCCACTAGGCATAAATTCTCCCCAAGAAGTCGTGCATCCGTGTTCATTGGCTACGCCCATGGAATGAAGGCTTACACCCTTCTTGACATCCAAACAAAACAAATTTACCATTCAAGAGATGTCATTTTCCATGAAAATGTGTTTCCCTTTTTTGGGCAAGGTTCCAACAATGAAATTGATGTGTTCTTCCAACCACATTGCATACCTGCTAACACTTCCATTAATCGAACCAATCCCACTACCAACACACTGGAAACACAACAACTCATTACCACTACATCGAGTCCACACTCAGCACTTCCTGCTGATTCTCTCACTGTAACGCCCAAAGCTGATGCAGCCGGTTCTGTTGGTGTTGTTCCTACACCAGAAAATACTACACAAAATAAAAATACTGGTGTTCTTCCCACACTATAAACTATTATAAAAACTACTGGTGTTGTTCCCACACCAGCAGCTACTACACAACATCAAAATACTGGTGTCCTTCCCACACCAGCAACATTCTTTGACCATAACTCCACTGCTGATGTTAACACCCACACAACATCAGCAACCACTGGTGTTGTTCCCACACCTGACAAACTCGTCGACAACAATTCAACTAGTGTTGGTCCTACAATCACTAAAACAACCTCCACCATTCCTTCAAATATTGAAGCCACTGGTGTCACTCCCACACCAAGTCCTTCACCCATTACTGGTAACAATTCTGGCATCACACCAGATATTACACACCCAGCCGCAGCACAAAAATCTAAAGCTGGCCGCCTGATACACAAACTATCCCATCTCAAGGATTATGTTTGACATACTCATTCCACTGCTTACACCATTGAGGAGTTCATTGTTGGGTTTTGTGCCCTAAATAAAACCCATTACAATCTGATTAGTTATCAATTTAGAATTTTGAAGTGAATTATGATTACATGTATGTTACATGTTTATGGTTTAATATATATACTTGATATATGCACAAAATCAGTTAAATCCAGAACATATAGTTATTCACAATTACAGTATTGTCAGTACAGTGGAATGTGATTGTGATTATATGATTCAAAAGATTTGGTCCCTGTTCATCAGTGTTTTAGATTTACACTGATGTGATCATTAGCGATGAAGTATACTTACACTTGGAGTAAGTGTTATGTTCTTTCCAGAACATTGGTAAAGTATACTAGTTTCGAATGTATGGAGTATGCATTGGACTGGACCGATATTGAACTTGGTCAAAGATATTGTAAACTTACCGTTGTATCTTTCCAAGTCAATGTCAGAAGTTGATCTTAGATTAAGAGAATCTAAATCCTGATATGCTTAGGCTCAATCTCAGGAGTGTTATTCATGTTCTTTGATTTATTAGTTAAGCCTACTTTTGAATCAGGGTGATACATATATTTTGGGAACATGATAGCATAACTGAGTGGGAGTGCTGAACATAAATATAGAAATCTATAGCTTCTACTGGTGTATAGAAGTAAAGTGATGATTCCCTTTGAGCTTAGTTAAATAGAAGTAAATGGATGAGCTCTTGTTTCAGTGACTATATATTAGATCACTAAAACATCATTTACAGGTAACTAAGTGTTCAAAGGGGCAAAATACATTGAGGGGTGTAAACGGTAAATTGGTCCCATCTCGATGTAAATCATCTATATAGAGGATCTCTAAATCACATTAAGATTATAACAATGGTTAAATGAGATAGCATATTGATATCGTGAAACATATGATATGCTTTATATAAGTCTGAGAGTGCAATTCCAAGTTCTAAGAGTGGATTCAACGAGGAATTAATAAGTTAGGGATTTACTTGGTAAATCAGTTCAACTTATTGGAAGCTCAACATATAGATCCATGGTCCCCATTCTAGTTGAGACTATACTGTTTGTAAGACTCTATAATTGATTTATGATTAATCAATTATAATTCTAAAAGTTAGACTATGTCTAATTTGTGAATTCTCACAGTTTAAGGATGAAATTGTAAATAAAAGGGTTTCTAGGTTTAATTATTAATTAAGAGACTTTGCATGTCTAATTAATAATTATTTTAAATGGCAATATTATTTAATAATCTATTTTAGTTATTAAATAATTAGTTTTGGCATTTAAAAGATTAGAATTGGAAAAATGGCATTTTTGGAGAAATAGAAATAAAATTGAGGAAACTGCAAAATTCCGGTGAGGCCCATACACACCATGGCCGGCCACCCTTTGCTTGTTTCCCAATTATTATTTTCAATTTAAATTGCCATGTAATTGCTAATCAAAGCCTAGCAAAAGTAGGAAAGTGGTGGATCACACTAAATAAGGCAGTTATTCAATTACACAGTAAAAGAGGAAACTGTTTATTTGGAAAGTTGTGCTCTTCCCTTTTCCTATTTATAGCCGCCCCTCTCTTCTCTTGAAACAAGCTTTATGCTATGCATATTGTATCACACGAAATCAAGAGAGAAAAACAAGAGAGAATTTCAAAATTCCTAGTGAGAGAGAAGTGCCCACACACATCACTCAGTACCTCATCATAGTTTGGAAGACTGTGAAGGATCACATCCAACTGAAGAACTTTCGGGCTCAGATCTTGATTATACTCTGCTACAGACAGGAATCAAGAGTTAGAGATCTGAGTGGAAGGAGACACTTAATTCCGCTGCCATCACTGTAAGTTATTCTTAACTTTTATGTGTTTAGTTCATCGTTTTAGAAGTTCAATATTAGGTTGTTAAATCAACATACTTGTGAGTATATCTAAGTTCCTGGTAAAATATATTTCCAACATTCATCTCCTATGCCAAACTTAGCCCTCACTTTCGAGCGGTTGTTTTAGCAGCATACTCCCACATCGAGCCTACATCCTATAGTGAAGCTTCCCAATTCAAACATTGGCTACTCCCTATGGATAATGAAACTCAGGCTCTCGAAAAAAAAAAAATCATACTTAGACTGTCACAAAATTACCTCCTAGCCATAAAGCCATTGGATGCAAATGGGTATACAAAGTCAAGTATAATGAACAAGGTGAGGTTGTACGATTCAAAGCTCGTCTTGTAGCCAAAGGGTTCAACCCAAAAACAAGGCATTGATTACCTTCAAACATATGCTCCTGTGGTAAAATTCAATACACACAAGATCTTATTAGCACTTGCAGCTATGAATAACTGGAATGTTCACCAACTAGATATCAATAACGCATTTCTACATGGTGACCTTCATGAAGAAGTGTATATGAAATTACTGTTGGGTTTTATGCCCTAAATAAAACTCATTTCAATATAATCAGATTTACTTATTAATATAGATCAGAAATAACATTTAATGTTGCATGGTTCACATGATTTATTTCATGATTATATGTACATAATGTATGAATTCATCTGAAACCCTTTTCACATACTTGATCCTGTTTATTGTGCCGTCAACACATTGGAAAGTAAACATGACTATGTGAATAAAGTTTCCTAGATTTATCAGACATAGAGTTTTACTGATATGATAATCTACAACAAGAGTTTACTTGCATTTGGAGAAATGCTATGTTCTTTCCAGAGCATTGGTTAAAGTAAAGCTCAGGTTGGATGCATGGAGTATGCATCGGAAGGGACCGATATTGAACTTTGACTTAGATTTATTAAACTTACCGTAATATCTATTCAAGTCAATATCGCCTAGTTGATCCTAGATCAAATGATCTTAATCCTGATATGATTAGGCTCAATCTTGAGAGGCTATTCATGTTCTTTGATTTGTTAGTTAAGCCTACTTTTAGGTCAGGGTGATACGTACATTTTGGGAACACGGTAGTGCAATTGAGTGGGAGCGCTATCATAAACATGGAATCTATAGCTTCTATATGGCGAATAGTAAGTAAAGGATGATCTCCTTCGAGCTTGACCAAACGAAAATAAATGGTGGAGATCTCATTTCACATAAGCTGAAATATTATTTATACGGGGTCAAGTGTTTTAAGGAATAAATACATTGTAGGGTGTAACGGTAATTTAATCCCTTTACAGTGTAGATCATTCATATAGAGGATCAGTGATCACATTAGGATTATAACAATGGATAACTGATGATGCGTCTATATGGTGGAACATATAGAGCATTCTATTATACTGAGAGTGCAATTCTAAGTTCTATGTGTGGATTCAACGAAGAATTAATAAGTTAGTAAATTTTAGTAATAAATTCTTGATCTACTTATTGGAAGCTCGGTTATATAGACCCATGGTCCCCGCACTAGTTGAGATAATATTGCTTGTAAGACTCATATAATTGGTTTTGATTAATTAATTATAATTCTCAAATTAGATTATGTCTATTTGTGAATTTTCACTAAGTAAGGGCGAAATTGTAAAGAAAGAGTTTATAGGGGCATATTTGTTAATTATGATACTTTGTATGGTTCAATTAATAAATATGATAAATGACAATATTATTTAATAATTATTTATAGTTATTAAATAGTTAGAATTGGCATTTAAATAGTTGAATTTGAAAATTGGCGTTTTTGAGAAAATCAGATGCAGAATTGAGAAAACTGCAAAATCCAAGTAAGGCCCATTGCTGTACATGGCCAGCCACTTGGTTTAAATTTTTAAACTGATATTTTCATTATTTTAATGTCAAATAATTCAAACCTAACCCTAGTGGAATGCTATAAATAGATAGTGAAGGCTTCAGGAAATTACACTTAAATTTTCTATTTTTCCTTCAGAGAAAAACCTGAGCCTCTCTCTCTCCCTATCTTTGGCCAAACCCACTTTCTCTTTCTTCTTCCTTCAATTTCAAAAATCTTAGTGTATGAGTAGTGCCCACACACAGCAAGTGATACCTCAATCATAGTGAGGAAGATTGTGAAGAAAGACTTTCAGCAAGAAGGAGGTTTCAGCATCAAAGATTCAGAGAAAGAGATCCAGGTTCAGATATTTATAATGCTCTGCTATAGAAAGGAATCAAGGGCTAGATATCTGAACGGAAGGAGTCATATTATTTCGCTGCACCCAATGTAAGGTTTCCTAAACTTTATATGTGTTTATTTCATCGTTTTAGAAAGTTCATATTTAGGGTGTTAATCAACATACTTGTGAGTAGATCTAAGATCCTGGTAAATAAATTCTAACAACTGGTATCAGAGCCATGATAATTGATTTACTTGCAAGAAATTTGGACTTTAAAACGATTGTTTGTTTATTTTTGGATGGTATCATGTTGTATTGAGTGTTATTTGATGATTGATTGGTGTTTGTGAATTTTCGTTAAAAATAATTGAATATCTGTTTTTGGAATTATTTTTATTGGATCCTGGTAAATAAATTCTAACAACTGGTATCAGAGCCATGATAATTGATTTACTTGCAAGAAATTTGGACTTTAAAACGATTGTTTGTTTATTTTTGGATGGTATCATGTTGTATTGAGTGTTATTTGATGATTGATTGGTGTTTGTGAATTTTCGTTAAAAATAATTGAATATCTGTTTCTGGAATTATTTTTATTGGATAGTATGGAAAAAATTAAGCAAGTTACTTTTTTACAGAACTCAATTTCGATTTAATTTGAATCAGTTATGATTTTTTGAAGATTCGACAAAAAAAAAACGGAGTTGGGCTGAAATTTTCCTGCGATCGCGAAAACTGTCCGTACAGCTCACAATTTTTTCGTTTTTCTTCGATTTTTCATGCTTTTTCATGGAATTAACTTCCGATTTTTTGTGTAGTTCTATATTTATACTATTACTATTTCTAATTCAATTCTAATTATCATTATGAATTAATTTAATATTTTTTAAATTTAATTCAAGATATTAGTGTAATTTGAATTTGAAAATAGTTAATATCTATCTTTTTTGCTTAATAATCTATCTTATTTTTAAATTTGATTATATCTTATCTTATTTTTAAATTTAAGGTCAGATTTTAAATATTTTAAATTAATTTTTTTAAAAAAATAATTTGACCTTATTTAAATTTAAAATAAGATAATTATAATCATGTAATTTTAAAAAAGATGTAAGATATTTTGCTAACTTTTAAATTTCGTTATTTTATTTATTTAAATTACATTTAAAATCTGAAAAAGATATTCATTTATCTTTTTTAATTTTTTTATTTAATTTTTATTTATAAAATAACATTTAAATTTTAAAAGTAGTTAGCAAATTTTGAAATGATATTTAGGTTGGTTGAAACCTAATTTTTCAAAATTGTAGCTTTTATTTTAAATTTAATTTTTTTTAATTTCGAATTTTTCAATTTTTTTTTAAATTTTCAAAAATTATTTTTTATTTAATTAATTATTTCGAAATTAATAATTTAATTTAAAATTAAATAAATCCTACATCCAACTATCCAGCTAACCTTGTTGCAGGAGTATGTGTTTTAGCTTGTGTGTAAGTTTTCAAAACCTATTATTTTTTTATTGCAAGTAGCCATGGTTACCTTTTGCCAGATCTATTGATCAGATGGCTCCCTTGGTCAAGTTAATAATTTATAACAGGTATATTTACAATCTTCTTTCATCTGTGTATGACCTAGCAACATGATAGGACCCATCCAAAGTGTGCATGTGTGAGCCTATGTGTTTAATTTCATTATAGATGCATATAGGTTGTTGTTGCTAAATAAAATGTCATAGTCATTGATAGATTTTATTTAGGCCCATTTAGTTTTTGGGCCTATTCAATTAATAACAGTAGTTCTTATTAAGGTTAAATTCCTCTCTTTTGGGCCTTATGTGAGAGTTGGGAGCCATAGTAGTGGGTACGACATACTGAACCCAGCACCCCTCACATGAACCACCCCAATTGTGAAGGCCCATTTGCCTGATTTGAATAACTGTACTAGGTTAATTAAACTAGTTTAACCTAATAAAATTGATTAGCAACATAATTAATTTCATTTATTTTGAAATTAATTTATGAAAAATATAGTTTAAAGAATTTTTTATTCTAAGCTAAACTATATGTATTTTCTTGTATTTAATTAAATATAGAATTATAACCATCTAGATTCTTTCTGGAGCTTAATTCAAATTTTTCATTAAATATTCCTATTTAAGTTGATATTTAGTTATCTCTAACTAATCAACTTAAATCTGAATATCTTTTGAATTTCAAATTTTAAAATTAAGTTGAGGAATTTTAGGCATTGGTTATTAAGATTCTTTAAGACATTTTTTTTAAGTTAATATCTTTTCGAATATTAACTTAAAATAGAATATTTTAAATATTTTTTTAGTTAATATCTTTTCGAATATTAACTTAAAATGGAATATTTTCAAATTAAGTGGTTATAACTTAATTTTTGATATTTAATTAAATTTAAATTTGAAAATATTTAAGTTCTAGATTTTTTCTAATACAACTTAAATAAGATATTTTTTCAAATTTTGTGGAAAAGATACTTAGTCAAATAAGATATTTTCTAGATAGTTATTTCTAGACTACTTATTATTTCTAAATTAAATAGGAAAATATTATACATTGTGAAATTAATTATTTAAATAATTAATTTTGGTACAATTTATTTTAAGTATATTTTTCCTAGTATTAAACTAGAGATTAATAATTAAGCCTTCTCTACACTTAATTATTTATTTCTTGAATTTAATACATTTAATTAATTTGAAAATTAAATATCTAAGTTGATTTTCATCATGATACTTAAATATTTCTTTTTCATGACACTTAATTAAATAGAAAATTATTTTTAGTTGAAATTTAATTTTTCAACTAAATTTAAATAATTTTCAAAATATATATATTTTTTTATTTTATTAATCAAATTTCGAAATTTCATTTCTTAAATGCTGGAATTTCGAATTTTACTTGAAAAATAGATTAAGTTGTAAATTAATTATTTATTTTAATTAATTTTTGGACCAACTTAAATCAATGATTTTTTCATTTATTGATTAATTTAAAATAAATTGAATTAAAGTATATTATTAGAAATTGAATTAATTAGTCAAAGGAAAATCTAGATAGGTGATATTTTTTTTTGCTTGAAGTATTTTTCTAGTGTATTTAATTAAATAGAAAATTAATATTTAAGTTGATTTTCATCATCATACTTAAATATTTGAAATTTTTATTATATATTTAATTAAATAGGAAAATTATATTTTTTGTTGTAAATTATTTTTATTAATTAATTTTGGGCCAACATTAAATTAGAATAATTTTTCCAGGATTAATTTTTTATTTTAACATGCATTTTCGAAAATTGAATCCTTGAATACTTTAATTTTTCGAAATGCAATATATATTTATAGAAAATTAAATTTGAGTTGTAAATTAATTTAAATTAATTTTGTAACAACTTAAATTGAATATTTTTCTAAATATTTATTGGAAATTATTACTAAGATGGAAATAATTCATGTTATTTTCTTATCCATCTAAGTAAAATTTATAAATATTAAATTAAAATTTATATTTAGAATTTTTTATTCTAAATTGGAAATTTTAATTAAATAAATATCTATTTAAAATAAATAGATTAAATAAAGAGAATCAAAGAAAATACCACTCTCTTTAAATAATGAGCTTTATTATTAAGATATTCGATCTCCATTGTGGGTTTTACACCGCGTTTGTTTTAGTGAGTAATCCTCCCTAATGGAGGAACGTTCATTAGCAATTTCGCACCGTTTAACCTCGCATGATAAGTAGTTTGTAAGTGTTTTGTATGGTCTGGATCACCCTAATGGTGGCGACCATACTTGACTTGGAAATTATGAAACAATGGTGGAAGCTCATAAGATAGAATTTCCTTGACTCTCGCCTAAACGGGACAAAGCTGAATTCAAATCTTGATCGAATAAAAGGTTGCTAGAATGTTTAACATTTTAGACGAGCTGACAACTCTATTCAATGAATGGTAGCTTTGACTCTCGCCTAAACGGGACACTGATATCAGTTTGTTGAAAACCTTGGAAATTATTTAGGATTGTATGTTTTAGTATTTTCACTTGTCATTCCTACTTGCTATATGCTTATAATTTCTGAATTGTGTATGAATTTATATTGAACCATGTTATTTTCTGTTATTAAGTTGTAGTTTAATTTCGAATCTTCATTGTTGGTCTAACTTGGCTTGTTTATCTAATGAGATAAATCCCTAGTGGATTTTCACCATTAGACATACATAATAGTGTTAGATCTCGAAAGATAAATATTGTATATGCGACATCTAGCTGTTCATCAATTGATGACACCTTAGACTAGTATTTTTACGATATGAAACAAGAAGATTGTATAAATAAGATTACTATGACATTCGCTAATCGAAGCATCGTTGGATTCTTATTTATAAACGAAATTATCCTAATTCCTCTTAGCTTATTCATTTCGAATTAGCTTCAAAACATATCACTGGATGAATGGTCTATAAATCATTTCATGTCATTATATTTTCTCTTAAGAAATTAAATGACGCATATGATTATAGTCCCGAAATTCTATTCCCAATCGATATAAATCCTCAATCTTAGAAATCTCCTACTTGTATGGGCAAATCAGACTTAGAATTAAATTAGTAGTAGTGGTCCAAGATAGAATTACTCATTATATTTGGTATAAATTTAAGTCTTTGACTTTAATTTTAGCTTCCAAATAGAAATTTTCTTATATTTCTAATTCCAGATACAATACAGTTACACTTTCTCAAGTGTTTAATATCCATCTTTTATTAATGGATTCAAACTGTATGGAATATGAGTTAGGCATTTTGTGACCAGGATCCACTTGCACTATTCTAAGAATTCTTTTATAAACCTAAGTCATCAAAAGACACTACCACATTTTTTAATCTATGGCATTTGTATCTTGTTCATAGTGGATTTGACAAGATCAATCTCTGCAAAGAGTTAATATGCCTATATCCACTGAAAGTAGTTCAACTCATTCGCAGATGGATGTACATTCAGGGGTGGATATGATTTTTTCGTTGTATTCTTAAAACGATAACTCTAGATATACCTTTTAGCAAGAAATTTGAAATGTTTGAAAAATTTCATTAATTTCAAGCAATGGTTAAAACCATTAAGGTAAGTGGTTAAAGATCTTGCGAACTGATAGGGGTGGAGAAATAGTTAGTAGATATGCAGTTCAAAGATCATTAATTTGATTTTTGAATTATATCCAAACTTACATCCCCAGAAATTTCGAGTTGCATGTTGATGATTAGTTACTAGTTGTAATACCCGGGATTAAGAAAAGGATTAGCAAAACCCTAATTATATAATTATGAGTTAATTGAGGAATTATATTATTATATAGTTCAATATATGTGAAATTATATGAAATGTAACATGTTAAAGACCCCGTTGGTGAGCCAGGGGCATTTTGGTAATTATGACCCGAGAATGGTAAATTGTTGAGATTAATTTAATTACGTGCTTAATAGAACTATATTATTATATAGTATGCCTGTGTTGTCTTTTCAGGTGTGTTCTGACAGGTTGGCGCGGTATAGTCACACCCGGGAATTTCGGGCCGAACCGGGTTCGGCCCCGAAATGTAAATTTGATTGATTTATTTGGCATTATTATTTATGGGTGATAATCTGAATTTTTATTTGTAAATAATTGAGTATGAATTGACTTGAATGCCCTTGTATGTGTGAATAGGTGAAAATTGGCCTTAGGGGCAAAATGGTCATTTGACCTTTATTTTCTATACTTGGTAAAAGCTGATTTTTTTAGGGAAGTAAATGAATTTCTAGTTTTTGTATCCCTCACACCCGACCCCTCTCTCTCTCTAACCCTTTCTTTTAGAAATCTTGATTTTGAGAAAAAAGGGCTTGATTTGGTGTAGCTTTGTGGATGTTCTGTTGGAAATTATTTTACCAGGATCTAGATTTACTAACAAGTATGTTGGATTAACAACCTAATATGAATTCTAAAACAATGAAAATAAACACATATAAAGTTAGAAAACCTTACAGTGGGTGCAGCGGAATAATATGACTCCTTCCGTTCAGATCTCTAGCCCTTGATTCCTTTCTGTAGCAGAGCATCACCAAGATCTGAACCTGGATCTTCTTTTCTCCTTCTTTGATGTAGAATTTCCATAGTCTTACATACTATGATTGAGGTACCACTTGATGTGTGTGGGCACTACTCATCTCACAAGGATTTCGAAATTGTCTCTCTTTTTCTCTCTTGAATTTCGTGGCTTTTAGCTTCATACAAGAGAAGAGAACAAGATTGCTTTATATAGGGAAAAGGGAGAGCACAACTTTCCAAATAAAACAGTTTCCTTAATTACTGTGTAATCAATTAACTGCCTTATTTAGTGTGATCCACCACTTTCCTATTTTTGCTAGGCTTTGATTAGCAATTACATGGCAATTAAAATTGAAAATAATAATTGGGAAAATCAAACCATGTGGCCGACCATAGGGTGATATGGGCCTCACTTGGATTTTGCAGTTTCCTCAATTTTATTTCTATTTCCCCAAAAATGCCATTTTTCCAATTCTAATCATTTAAATACCAAAACTAATTATTTAATAACTAAAATAAATTATTAAATAATATTGTCATTTAAAATAATTATTAATTAGACATGCAAAGTCTCTCAATTAATAATTAAACCTAGAAACCCTTTTCTTTACGATTTCATCCTTAAACTGTGAGAATTCATAAAGTAGACATAGTCTAACTTTTAGAATTATAATTGATTAATTAAAATCAATTAACTGAGTCTTACAAGCAGTATGGTCTCAACTAGTATGGGGACCATGGGTCTATATAACCGAGCTTCCAATAAGTCGAACCGAATTTACCAAGTAAATTCCCTAACTTATTAATTCCTCATTGAATCCACACTTAGAACTTGGAATTGCACTCTCAGTCATATAGAAACGCTCTATATGTTCCACGATATAGACACGTCATTAGTTATCCATTGTTATAACCCTAATGTGATCAATGATCCTCTATATAGATGATTTACACTGTACAGGGATTAAATTACCGTAACACCCTACAATGTATTTTATCCTTAAAACACTTAACCCTGTATAAATGATATTTCACCTAAGTGAAATGAGATCTCCACCATTTATCTTCGTTTGGTTAAGCTCGAAGGAAATCATCCTTTACTTCTATTTGCCAAATAGAAGCTATAGATTCCATATTTATGTTAGCGCTCCCACTCAATTGCACTACCGTGTTCCCAAAATGTAAGTATCACCCTAACCCAAAAGTAGGCTTAACTTACAAATCAAAGAACACGAATAACACTCTTGAGATTGAGCCTAACCATATCAGGATTTCGATCATGTGATCTAGGATCAACTTAGTGATATTGAATTGAATAGATATTTACGGTAAATTTTAATATATCTAATCAAAGTTCAATATCGGTCCCTTCCGATGTATACTCCATACATTCGATACTGGTAAACTTTGCCAATGTCCTGGAAAGGACATAACACTTTTCCAAGGTGTAAGAATACCTATCGCTGATTATATCATGTCAGTCTAAATCCAGTGTTCTGACAAATCAGGGAATAAACTTTTGAACATATAATAAAGATTATATTCTACTGTGCTGACAACACTATAATCTTTAAACCAACTCATATGTTCTGGACTTAAAAAGAATTCATACATTATATACATATAATCATGAAATAAATCATATGAACTATGCAACATAAAATGTTATTTATGATCTTTATTAATAAGTAAATCTGATTATATTGAAATGAGTTTTATTTAGGGCATAAAACCCAACAAACTCCCACTTGCACTAATATAAAACAAAAAGTGCATTTCAAATAATCATTAACACCTTGATATACCAATCAAGTGTAATAGTAGTAAACTCCTCGTAATAGGATCTGACAGGTTGAATTAAACATAACCTCTTCTCCACCATTACTCTTCCTTAATCACAAAATCCTTGATAATGTGAAGTTCCTCTCTATATGTCTACTCTCTTGGGATACTGGATTCTATACTTTTGGGCAACTACTCTTTGGTTATTCAGGAAGTAACCCTAGTAGTTAAGGCAAGTTGGAACGGTGCCACAAAAGTATAGAACTTTCCTTAGACTGAATAAGTATCTTTCCTGCAACTTTTAACATTCAGTCTCTTTCTGGTAGACCAAGAGATTTCAGATAGGTTTTTACACTTCTCCAAAATCACTACTCCACCCCCAAAGTAATCACCATCTCATCAGCAGAATTTCTAGCACACAGGCAAGTCTCGAAATCTGATGTGGTGTAGTCTAAGAGTTTCAAAACTACCGTTATTGACTAACATATAGTTCCTCTTCTTAATCTTAAAATTTACTTGATTGTCTTCCAATGTTCTTCTCATGGATTAATCTGATACTTACTCATTACTCCCACTCAACAGCAGGTGTCTGGTCTAAGGCATGCATATTAAAGCATATCTGAGACCTCTCTCTGTTGATTCAAGAAATTCTTTCATGGCTTTATCTTTTTTGGAATAGTTGAGACTTTTCCTTAGATAAATAAAATCTATGCTTAGAAGTTGTGAAGCTTCTATAGATTGCCATTGGAAAGAAAATGCTCCAGCATCTTACTAAAGTAAGTTGCTTGCATTAGAGTAAGTAATTACCAGGTATACCAAAAGCCATAGGTTTAGATAAACTCAAACCTACAATACTAGGAACAGGAAGTTTTGTTAAGTCCATTGAATAGACTTATGAACGAAAATTTCCTTTCATGTCCTTGTAATAGAAAACTTTAGGTTACTCCATGTGAATGGATCAAACCATAGTTCTATTGGCTTTCTTCTTAGTTTCTTATCTTGACAATCCATTACTTGTTTAAAGTCACAATGGATTTTAATCACTAGTGTCTTCCAAGTCATGAAAAGGCGAGTTCCTAGAAACTCTCCCACTACAACAAGGTACCGTGAACTATGTCTAAGAAAACTAAATGGTATAGACCTCTTCAGTTGTGTTAAGACAACAGAGGCAGTGGGATCATCTTGTAAAATAAGATGATAGAACACTTTTAGAATCAAGAAAAAATATCTCCTTTATTTGCTACTGTATTTTCAGACTTAGTCATTTTCTTAGAAAAGTAGTATTTGTTTAAACAAACACTTTCTTGTCTAATGACTATGGGATGCTCCACCCCTAATCACTTAGAATAGCTAACAAACATGCAAACCAAGGTTAGCAGTTCTAGCTTTTCTTAAGATTTCGATTAGGTCATCCATGAATCTAGTAATGATTTACATTAAGTATACAACCATTACATCAATCTGAAATTTTATTACCATATAAGGATTTAGGCAACAACTAGTAACTAATCATCAATATGCAACTCGAATTTCTGGGGAGGTAAGTTTGGATATAATTCAAAATCAAATTAATGATCTTTGAACTGCATATCTACTAACTTTTTCTCCACCCCTATCAGTTCGCAAGATCTTTAACCACTTACCTTCACCATTGCTAGAAATTCATGAAATTTTTCAAACATTTCAAATTTCTTTTGCATAAGGTAAAATCTAGAGAGATCGTTTTAAGAATACAACGAAAACTCATATCCACCCCTGAATGTACATCCATCTGCGAATGAGATGAAATTACTTTCAGTGGATATAAGCATATTAACTCTTTGCAGAGAATGATCTTGACAAAACAACTATGAACAAGATACAAATGCCATAGATTTTTAAAATATGTGGTTGTATCTTTTGATGACTTACTTTAGTTACATCAAAGAGTTCTTAGAATAGTGCAAGTGGATTCTGATCACAGAATACTAAACTCATACAGTTTGAATCCATTGAAAGAAAATGGTTATGAAACACTTGTAAAAGTGTAACTGTATAATTAATAATTCTTTCTTGGACCACCACTACTAATCTAACTCTATGATTTGCCTATACAAGTAGGAGATATCTAAGATTGAGGATTTATATCATTTTGGGATAGAATTTTGGGAATATAATCATATGCGTCATTTAATTTCTTAAGAGAAAATAAGACTTTATATGATTTATAGACCATTCATCCAATGATATGTCATTAAGCTAATTCGAAATGAATAAGCTAAGAGGAATTAGGATAATTTCGTTTTAAATAAGAATCCAACGATGCTCCGATTAGCGAGAGTCAAAGTAATCTTATTTATACAATCTTCTTGTTTCATATTGTAAAACACTAGTCTAAGGTGTCATCAATTGATGAACAGCTAGATGTTGCATATACAATATTTATCTTTCGAGATCTAACACTATTATGTTAGTCTAATGGTGAAAATCCATTAGGGATTTATCTCATTAGAAAAACAAATCAAGTTAGACCAACAATGAAGATTCCAAATTAAACTACAATTTATCTCATGTATGTGTGATCATCTGTTTACCGCTTTCCATTTTAGGCAGTATGCAAGCATCTAGAGTATGTATGTGTTATGTGATGCCATGCTATAAATGTTATTTGTTTATGTAAATATGTATGAGGTAAATAGATGAGTTAGGGTTTAAGGCAATAAGTGCGTAAGTGTGGTATTGGTGCTTAACTCGCTGGGGTTGATGATTACAGGGGTACTAGTAATGGACCCTCCGCAATCATCCAGACCACAGGGCGAGCAAGTAGAGCCCGGGGCTACCCGAACCGATCCACCAGCACCGCCTCCACCTCCGCAAAATCCGGGGGATAATGCAGAGGCTGTTAATGCTAATCCTCTTGCTGACTGGCAGCAGATGTTTCATGAAATGCGGAGTGTCATACTTCGTCAAGAAGAAGAGTTGCAACGTTTGAGGCAACAAGCTACCCCAGCTAATCAAGGGTTACCACCAGCTCCTGTGCCGGTGGTGGGTAACCAAGGGTATGTTATGCCGCACCGGGACTCTGTGTTCGAGCGGTTTGTGAAGCTACAACCTTCGGCTTTTCTGGGAGGCATTGACATTATTAAGGCCGATCAGTGGATGAGTATTGTTACCCGTATCCTCGATAATATGGGGGTGACGGGAACTGAGAGGGTAAATTGTGCGACCTTTATGTTTCAAGATCATGCCCGCGTCTGCTGGGACATAGTGAATCAAACTCGGGATGTCAATGTGATGACATGGGAAGAGTTTAAGAAACTTTTTGAGGAAAAGTTCTATAATGTGGCTGTAAGGACTTCACATCAGGAAGACTTTGTGAAGTTGACTCAAGGGAAGATGTCTGTGGCCGAATATACTCTGGAATTTGACCGTTTATCTAAATTTGCTGGTGATTTGGCGCCTACCGATTTTACCAGAAAACAAAAGTATGTTCGAGGGCTGAATGCTACAATCAGTCGAGACTTGAAAATTACCACATCCCATGACACTCTGTATAAGAGAGTGGTAGACTTGGCCTTAATTGCTGAAGAGGCCGAGCAGCAAGTAATGAAGGAGCAGGCTGCAAAGGATGCCGCCATGGCATCAAACCCTCCTGCTGGTGGTAATGTCAGTAAGGGGATCGACAGTAGCAACCCTGAGCACAAGCGGAAGGCTGAAGCTTTCGGAGCTTCAGGAGGAAGTAGAAAGTTTCGGGGAAACAGAGGTGGCCGTCAAGGCCGCGGGTCCTCATTCCGGTCATACCCCGAATGCCCTAAATGTAAAAGCATCATCCTGGTGAGTGCCGCGCCAAGGCATGTTTTCAGTGTGGCATGGTGGGCCACTTTATTAGGGACTGTCCCCAAGCTAAGAGAGAAGAGCCTAAGAAGAATGTTGCTCAGAACCCGGGGCGACTTTTTACTATAACTCAGGCAGATGCTGATGCTAGTTTGTCAGTTGTGACAGGTCAGTTATCTATTAATGGTTGTGCTTATATTGTGTTATTTGATTCGGGAGCTACTCATTCATATGTATCGAGTAGGGTGATAGAAAGTTTACATAAGCCATGTGATATTTATGCTTCGGGGTTTGGAACCCTGTTACCATCGGGAGACCTGATAGTATCCACAAGGTGGATTCGGTCCTTGTCTTTTTGGATTGACGGTTGTGAATTGACCGCCAATCTAATTGAGTTGCAAATATCTAATTTTGACATAATCCTGGGAATGGATTTTCTGTCTAAGTATGGAGCGATAATTGACTGCAAACGAAAGATGGTGGTGTTTGAGCCCGACAGTGCTAACCCAGCGGTGTTCGTGGGTAAAGTTCAGGGAGCACGCATACCGAGAATATCGTTGTTGAAAGCTAAAGACCTGATGGGTAAGGGTTGTCTAGGGTTCATAGTTACTGCAGTGGACACTAGCCAACCTGTGACATCAGGGCCTGAGAATACGAGATCGGTATGTGAGTTCCTTGATGTCTTTCCAGAAGATTTGCCGTGAATGCCACCTGTTCGGGAAATTGAATTTGTTATTGAACTGGCTTCGGGAGTGGATCCAATGTCTAAGGCACCGTACCGAATGGCTCCAGCAGAGTTGAAGGAATTGAAGATACAATTGCAAGAGTTATTGAATCTGGGATTCATCAGACCGAGCTACTCACCTTGGGGTGCTCCGGTTTTGTTTGTGAAGAAGAAAGACGGAACCCTGCGAATGTGTATTGACTACCGAGAGTTGAACAAGCTTACCATTAAGAACAAGTATCCTTTACCTCGAATTGATGATCTATTTGATCAACTGAAGGGGAAGACTGTCTTTTCCAAGATCAATCTTCGCTCAGGCTATCATCAGCTGAGAATTCGAGAGGAAGATATGCAGAAAACCGCATTCCGTACTCGGTATGGACACTATGAATTTCTAGTGATGTCTTTTGGACTCACTAATGCCCCGGCGGCATTCATGGATTTGATGAACCGAGTGTTTAAGGATTACCTGGATAGGTTCGTGATTGTGTTTATCGATGACATTTTGGTGTACTCTGAGACAGAAGAAGAGCATGAGTCGCATCTCAGAGCGGTTTTGCAAAGGTTACGGGATCACAAGCTTTATGCCAAGTTCAAAAAGTGTGAGTTCTGGTTATCTCGTGTCTCATTTTTGGGGCACATAGTGGATAAAGATGGGATTATGGTGGATCCGGCCAAAATTGAAGCTGTTCGGGATTGGCCAGCACTAAAATCGGCTACAGAGGTTAGAAGTTTTCTGGGTTTGGCTGGTTATTACCTTCGGTTCGTTGAGGGTTTTTCTAAGATTGTTGTACCCTTAACGGAGCTGACCCGAAAGAACCAGAAGTTTGTTTGGACTGATCGGTGTGAGAAAAGTTTCCTGGAGTTAAAGCAACGCTTGATTAGCGCTCCTGTACTAACTCTTCCTTCAGATAAGGAAAAGTTTGTGGTATATTGTGATGCCTCGAGACAGGGTCTAGGCTGTGTGCTTATGCAGGCTGGGAGGGTAATAGCGTATGCTTCTCGACAGTTAAAGGAGTACGAGCAGAGGTACCCTACTCACGATTTAGAACTTGCAGCGGTGGTATTTACGCTAAAGATTTGGCAGCATTACCTTTATGGCGAGAAATGTGAGATATACACTGATCATAAAAGTCTGAAATATTTCTTCACCCAGAAAGACTTGAATATGAGGCAGAGGCGTTGGCTAGAATTGGTGAAAGATTATGATTGTGAGATTCTTTATCACCCTGGTAAAGCTAACGTAGTTGCTGATGCCCTGAGTAGAAAAGGTCAGAGTCAATTGAATTCTATGAAGCAAATCTCTCAACAGCTAGCAACCGAAATGACTCGAGCTCAGATTGAGTTGGTCGTGGGGCAATTGGCTAATATTACCCTGCAATCCACTCTTCTAGAGAGAATTAAAGAAGCACAAAAGCAAGATTCAGAATTGATAAAAACCCGAGCTAGGGTTTCGGCTGGGAAAGCTAGTGATTTTTCAGTGGATGAAACGAGAATGTTGAGATTTGGGAATCGAGTTTGTGTGCCTATGGACGAGAACATCAAGAAAGAGATCATGGATGAGTCTCACACGACTCCTTATTCAGTTCATCCAGGGTCGACAAAGATGTACCAAGACTTGAAAGCCATGTTGTGGTGGCCCGGCATGAAGAATGACATCGCTGAGTATGTTGCAAAGTGCCTTACGTGTCAGCAAGTAAAAGCTGAACACCAGCGACCTGGAGGGTTGCTGCAGCCGCTGAAAATACCAGAATGGAAATGGAAAGATATAGCTATGGACTTCGTGGTAGGTATGCCTAGAACCACGGGACAGTTTGACTCTGTGTGGGTCATAGTGGACAGGTTTACAAAGTCTGCTCACTTTTTACCTGTTCGGACGAACTTCTCCATTGATCAGTATGTTGAGTTATATGTTAGAGAAATTGTTCGTCTGCATGGTGTCCCAAAGTCCATTGTGTCGGATAGAGATCCGAAGTTTACATCAAGATTCTGGGAAAGTTTGCATCGAGCTATGGGAACTCAGTTAAAGTTCAGCACAGCTTTTCATCCTCAGACGGATGGGCAATCCGAGAGGACCATACAGATTTTAGAAGACATGCTACGGGCATGTGTGATTGACTTTGAGGGATCATGGGTAAAGTACCTTCCCCTGATCGAGTTTTCTTATAATAACAGCTATCAGGCAACAATCGGGACGACTCCTTATGAACTTTTGTATGGAAGGAAATGTAAATTCGCCCATTCACTGGGATGAAGTGGGTGAAAGAAAGTTCTTGGGTCCCGAAGCTGTTCAGAAAACAAGTGAGGCAGTTGACAAAATTAGAGCGCGAATGCTCGCGGCTCAAAGTAGGCAGAAGAGTTATGCCGATCCAAAGCGTCGAGATATTGATTTCCAGGTCGGGGACATGGTATTTCTCCGAATATCTCCGATGAAAGGCATAAAACGCTTTGGGAAGAAAGGAAAACTAAGCCCGATGTTCATTGGATCTTTTGAAATCCTAGAAAGGATAGGGCAAGTAGCGTACAGGTTGGCTATGCCCCCAGCGCTGGCAGCTGTACATAATGTGTTTCATGTTTCATTGCTTTGGAAGTATGTCTCAGACTCGTCCCATGTTCTGAGTTATGAAGCGTTGGAACTTCAACCGGACTTATCATATGAGGAACAACCAGTGCAGATACTTGATAAAAGAGAAAAAGTCTTGAGAAGCAAGACTGTGGCACTGGTGAAAGTACTGTGGAAGAACAGTAAAGTGGAAGAGGCAACCTGGGAGCTCGAGACGGATATGCAGCAGAAATATCCGGAGTTGTTCAGGTAAATTTCGGGACGAAATTTCTATAAGGAGGGGGTAATTGTAACACCCGGGATTAAGAAAAGGATTAGCAAAACCCTAATTATATAATTATGAGTTAATTGAGGAATTATATTATTATATAGTTCAATATATGTGAAATTATATGAAATGTAACATGTTAAAGACCCCGTTGGTGAGCCAGGGGCATTTTGGTAATTATGACCCGAGGGGTAAATTGTTGAGATTAATTTAATTACGTGCTTAATAGAACTTATTATTATATATTATGCCTGTGTTGTCTTTTCAGGTGTGTTCTGACAGGTTGGCGCGGTATAGTGACACCCGGGAATTTCGGGCCGAACCGGGTTCGGGCCCGAAATGTAAATTTGATTGATTTATTTGGCATTATTATTTATGGCTGATAATCTGAATTTTTATTTGAAAATAATTGAGTATGAATTGACTTGAATGCCCTTGTATGTGTGAATAGGTGAAAATTGGCCTTAGGGGCAAAATGGTCATTTAACCTTTATTTTCTATACTTGGTAAAAGCTGATTTTTTTTAGGGAAGTAAATGAATTTCTGGTTTTTGTATCCCTCACACCCGACCCCTCTCTCTCTCTCTCTAACCCTTTCTTTTAGAAATCTTGATTTTGAGAAAAAAGGGCTTGATTTGGTGTAGCTTTGTGGATGTTCTTGCTTGGGAAGAACTTGAGGAACTTGTGGTAATGATCTTTAGCCTTTTTGATTTATTAATTTCTGATGTTATGTAATGAATTAACGTGTTCTTGATTTTCTTAAAATTATGGATGCATGATAGTGGAATTGGAGGTGATTTTGGTGTTAATCTTAATGTTTTAGCTTGATTATATTGTTGAGTTGAGGAGTATGTTTACTAGTAATTTCAGATGAGATTTCTAAGGTTATATTGTGTTTGAAATCTAACCTTAAGTTCTGATTTTTGTTGTGTTCAAGCATGAGGTATTTGGGGTTTTGATGTTCATGGTTATGGACTTGATTTCTAGGTTGAATTTTGCTCAAGTGTTGAGCTTGGCTTGAGTGTTGTTAATCTAATTTGTGGGATACATATTCTGTGGTGAATTTAAGCATGAAATTTGTGTTTTTACTCTGTGATTTGGTTGAGGTTCGAATATATGGTAAAGTGGGCATGTTTAGACCTTAAAATCTGGTTTTCTGGGTTTTTCGAACCCAGTGGCCGCGGCCAGATCTATGGTCGCCGCGGCCATAAAACCCAGGAGAGAGCCATCTTTTTCCTGATTTTGTTTTGGCCATAACTTTTGACTCGGGACTCCGTTTGGGACGTTCTTTATACCGTTGGAAATCTCTTTTTGAGCTCTATGTGATTATCTATATTGTAAATGCCATGATTGAATTTTATTGAGTGGAAAATCAGGGGTTAACCCTAAGTGTGAATTATCCCGGATTTGTGTGACTAGGATTACCGGCACCTGATCAGGAGCACCCGGGGATTCGGAATCTCCTTCTATAGCGGGAAAACAGGTAAGACAGTAGTTTGCACGTAGAGTATGCGCAGTGGCGCTTATGTTGAATATGATATATGTGAGTTATGGTAACTGGGATTAGGGTTATTACCCTGATAGGAACGGTTTGTTAGCCTAGGGTTATTACCCTAGTGAAATATGTGTATAAATGCCATGCCATGTTAATTGAAATGAAATTTATGGATTATGCGCTCAAGGCATAATCAGGTTGGACTCGGTACACATAACCGAGATGAACCACTTCTAAGACCTTAATGTATTTAGACGTGTGAGAGCAATACGTGGGTCTACGTCACGTAGATTTAATTAGATGTGTGAGCGCAACACATAGGTCTACGCCACGTAGACATAAATGGGCATGTTAATATAGTGATCAGGTCTGTGCTATACAGACATATATGAGAATGAGAATATTATATTTGTTATGATTTATACTGTCTTGCTGGGCTTGGCTCACGGGTGCTCTACTGTGCAGGAAAGGGTAAGGCATTAGCTGATCAACCATGAGTTTCAGGAGCAAGGCGAAGAATGTACATGTTCATGCCACTTCAGACCAAGCGGGTTATGGGTCTAACAGTGTTGACTTTGTATTCTGTTTTGCCGCTTAGGTCGGCTAGTAAGAAAGAACTTGTAATAAGTTTGTAAATATTTTTGGGATCCCAACTATTTTGAAAAGTTTAAATATATTACAAGTTTATTTTCAGTCTGTTTAATATAAAAGTTTAAATTCTGCGCTATTTTAATTAGTAATCCCGATTAGGGGATTAGGGTTTCATAAGCATTTTGGGTAGCGTGCCTAATTATTTAGGGCGTTACACTAGTCGTTGCCTAATTCCTTCTATGGTAATACAATTTCAGAATGATGTAATGGTTGTATACTTAATGTAAATCATTACTAGATTCATGGATGACCTAATCAAAATCTTAAGAAAAGCTAGAACTGTTAACCATGGTTTGTTAGCTATTCTAAGTGATTAGGGGTGGACCATCCCATTGTCAATAGATAAGAAAGTGTTTGTTCAAACAAATACTACTTTTCTAAGATAATGACTAAGTCTGAAAACAAGTAGCAAATAAAGGAGATATTTTTCTTGATTCCAAAAGTGTTCTATCATCTTATATAACATATGATGATCCCACTGCCTCTGTTGTCTTATCACAACCGAAGAGGTCAATACCATTTAGTTTTCTTAGACATAATTCACGGTACCTCGTCGTAGTGGGAGAGTTTCTAGGAACTCACCTTCTTATGACTTGGGAGACACTAGTGATTAAAATCCATTGTGAGTTTAAACAAGTAATGGATTGTCAAGATAAGAAACTAAGAAGAAAAGCCAATAGAACTATGGTTTAATCCATTCACATGGAATAACCTAAAGTTTTCAATTACAAGGACATAAAAGGAAATTTTAGTTAATAAGTCTATTCTATGGACTTAACAAACTTCCTGTTCCTAGTATTATAGGTTTGAGTTTATCTAAACCTATGGCTTGTGGTATACTTGGTAATTACTTACTCTAATGCAAGCAACTTACTTTAGTAAGATGCTGAAGCATTTTCTTTCTAATGGCAATCTATAGAAGCTTCACAACTTCTTAGGTGTAGATTTTATTTATCTAAGGAAAAGTCTGAACTATTCCAGAAAAGATAAAGCCATGAAAGAATTTCTTATATCAACAGTGAGAGGTCTTATATATGCTTTTGTATGCCTTAGACCAGACACCTGCTGTTGAGTGGGAGTAATGAGTAGGTATCAGATTAATCCAGGAGAAGAACATTGGAACACAATCAAGTAAATCCTAAGATTAAGAAGAGGAACTATATGTTAGTCTATAAGGGTGTGTTTAAAACTCTTAGACTACACCATATCAGATATCAAAATTTGCCTTTGTGCTAGTAAATCTTTCTGATAAGATGGTAGTTACTCTGGGGGTGGAATAGTGATTTTGGAGAAGTGTAAAAACCTATCTGAAGTCTCTAGGTCTACCAGAGAGAGACTGAATGTTAAAGCTGCAGGAAAGGTACTTATTCAGTCTAAGAAAAGTTCTATACATTTTTGGCATCATTCCAAATTGCCTTAAACTACTAGTGTTAATTTCTTGATTAACCAAAAGTAGTTGCCAAAGATATAGAATCCGATATCCCAAGAGAGTAGACATATAGAGAGGAATTTCACATTATCAATGATTTTGTGATTAAAGGAAGAGTAATGGTGGAGAAAAGGTTGTGTTTAATTCAACCTTTCAGATCCTATTACGAGGAGTTTACTACTACTACACTTGATTTGTATATCAAGGTCTTGAGATTATTTGAAACGCACTTTTTGTTTTATATTAGTGCAAGTGGGAGTTTGTTGGGTTTTATGCCCTAAATAAAACTCATTTCAATATAATCAGATTTACTTATTAATATAGATCAGAAATAACATTTAATGTTGCATGGTTCACATGATTTATTTCATGATTATATGTACATAATGTATGAATTCATCTGAAACCCTTTTCACATATTTGATCCTGTTTATTGTGCCGTCAACACATTGGAAAGTAAACATGACTATGTGAATAAAGTTTCCTAGATTTATCAGACATAGGGTTTTACTGATATGATAATCTACAACAAGAGTTTACTTGCATTTGGAGAAATGCTATGTTCTTTCCAGAGCATTGGTTAAAGTAAAGCTCAGGTTGGATGCATGGAGTATGCATCGGAAGGGACCGATATTGAACTTTGACTTAGATTTATTAAACTTACCGTAATATCTATTCAAGTCAATATCGCCTAGTTGATCCTAGATCAAATGATCTTAATCCTGATATGATTAGGCTCAATCTCGAGAGGCTATTCGTGTTTTTTGATTTGTTAGTTAAGCCTACTTTTAGGTCAGGGTGATACGTACATTTTGGGAACACGGTAGTGCAATTGAGTGGGAGCGCTATCATAAACATGGAATCTATAGCTTCTATCTGGCGAATAGTAAGTAAAGGATGATCTCCTTCGAGCTTGACCAAACGAAAATAAATGGTGGAAATCTCATTCACATAAGCTGAAATATCATTTATACGGGGTCAAGTGTTTTAAGGAATAAATACATTGTAGGGTGTAACGGTAATTTAATCCCTTTACAGTGTAGATCATTCATATAGAGGATCAGTGATCACATTAGGATTATAACAATGGATAACTGATGATACGTCTATATGGTGGAACATATAGAGCATTCTATTATACTGAGAGTGCAATTCTAAGTTCTATGCGTGGATTCAACGAAGAATTAATAAGTTACTGAATTTTAGTAATAAATTCTTGATCTACTTATTGGAAGCTCGGTTATATAGACCCATGGTCCCCGCACTAGTTGAGATAATATTGCTTGTAAGACTCATATAAGTGGTTTTGATTAATCAATTATAATTCTCAAATTAGACTATGTCTATTTGTGAATTTTCACTAAGTAAGGGCGAAATTGTAAAGAAAGAGTTTATAGGGGCATATTTGTTAAGTATGATACTTTGTATGGTTCAATTAATAAATATGATAAATGACAATATTATTTAATAATTATTTATAGTTATAAAATAGTTAGAATTGGCATTTAAATGGTTGAATTTGAAAATTGGCGTTTTTGAGAAAATCAGATGCAGAATTGAGAAAACTGCAAAATCCAAGTAAGGCCCATTACTGTACATGGCCGGTCACTTGGTTTAAATTTTTAAACTGATATTTTCATTATTTTAATGCCAAATAATTCAAACCTAACCGTAGTGGAATGCTATAAATAGATAGTGAAGGCTTCAGAAAAATTACACTTAAATTTTCTATTTTTCCTTCAGAGAAAAACCCGAGCCTCTCTCTCTCCCTATCTTTGGCCGAACCCACTTTCTCTTTCTTCTTCCTTCAATTTCGAAAATCTTAGTGTGTGAGTAGTGCCCACACAGAGCAAGTGATACCTCAATCATAGTGAGGAAGATCGTGAAGAAAGACTTTCAGCAAGAAGGAGGTTTCAGCATCAAAGATTCAGAGAAAGTGATCCAGGTTCAGATATTGATAATGCTCTGCTACAGAAAGGAATCAAGGGCTAGATATCTGAACGGAAGGAGTCATATTATTCCGCTGCACCCAATGTAAGGTTTCCTAAACTTTATATGTGTTTATTTCATCGTTTTAGAAAGTTCATATTTAGGGTGTTAATCAACATACTTGTGAGTAGATCTAAGATCATGGTAAAATAAATTCCAACCATTAAATCCAGGTTACAAGGCACCACCCGATTCGGTTTGCAAACTTAATAAAAGCATCTATGGATTAAAACAAGCCTCTCGTCAGTGGTATGAAAAACTTAGTACCACCCTCACCACTGCCGGCTTTATCAGATCCTTATCCGACAACTCCCTTTTCATCAAAAAAAACAAACACTTTTTTTCTAGCTATTTTGATCTATGTCGATGACATCATTGTAGCTAGCAACAACGACATGGCAATCACCCATTTCAAAATTTTCTTAGATAAACAATTAAAACTCAAAGACATAAGAACTCTAAAATTCTTCCTTGGTCTTGAAATTGGTAGAACAAAGAATGGGCTTTCCATATCCCAACGACCATTCACTCTCCAATTACTCACCGACACGGGGTATCTTGGAGCTAAGCGTGCATCCACACCTATGAAAACTAACCTCAAGCTTAGCAAAGACAAAGGCAAGCTCCTCCCCAATCCTACTGTCTATAGAAGCCTTATAGGCAAATTGATTTATCTAACCATAACAAGGCCTAATATCACCTATGCCGTGAATCACCTAAGCCAATTCCTATCATGTCCTCGAGCACCACATCTTCAAGCTGCTCATAGGATCCTTCAGTACCTAAAGAGAACCCCTGGACAGGGTATTTTTTTCCCTGCCATTTCTTCTCCCCAACTTTCTGCATTTGCTGAGACAAGTCTATCCTCAACGAATGTTCAATTGTCTTTCTTTGGCGATGCAGATTGGGGCGCTTTTCAAGACACACGACGTTCCATTTCAGGTTATTGTGTCTTTCTTGGACAAGCCTTAGTATCTTGGAAATCAAAAAAACAACAGGTTGTCTCTCGCTCTTCAGCCGAAGCCGAATATAGAGCCATGGCCAATGCCACTTCTGAAGTAACTTGGATCCTTACATTACTCAAAGACTTTGGCATCTCACTCAACCAACCCGTCTCTCTCTCTATTGCGACAACACTGCTGCCATTCACATCAGTGAAAACCCCGTCTACCATGAGCGCACCAAACATGTTGAGATCGATTGCCACTTCATTGGAGAGAAAGTTCAACAAGGCGTCCTCAAGTTACTTCATGTTCCATCTCAAAACAACCTGGCTGACATTTTTACCAAGGCTCTGCTATCAGCACCTTTCAACAACATTGTCTCCAAGCTGAACGTTTTGAATATCTACACTACAGCTTGAGGGGGGCTATTACGAGATTACCCTCCTTCATCCTCTGTTACCTAATTCGGTTAACTAATTCTTGACTCTTGCTGTTATATTTCAGCTGAGTTAGTTATTCCCAACTAACTCAACTCTCTATATAAAGAGTCTCTCTCCTGTAAATTGTATTAATTCAGTTCAGCAATAATAAAAGAGTTCAATACAGAGTATTTTCTTTTCTTCTTCACTTTCATCTGTTTTCCACTCATACACTAGGAAAAGTCATTTTTGCCAGCGCTTTTCATTTTGTGCTGACAAAAGTTCTAATACCAATGTTGATTTGCCAACCCCTTTTGCCAAAACATCAGAACTAAATTTTACTTTACCAGCGTGATACCAAACTTTTGCCAGCACAAAAATATACTGGTAAAAGTATCATTTCTTATAGTGAAACTATCTCAATACATATAGATTTTAGGGAAGGAATAAGGAAAGAAAGTAAAAGTAGTATGACTATGAATAGTGAATATCATAAATAAAAAGGATAGTAATCGTGTTGTTTGGGATTAAAAGTAAAATAAAGAAAAAACTAAATATTATAATTACCGTATTATTCATTCTAGTATACTTGTAATTATATAGGGGTAGATAATATATAATTTTTTTTCTTTTTTCTCAATTTTTGGAGGGATAATTGATGAAATTTGTATGTTTGGAGAGAAATGATCTCTCATCCTATCTTCCTCATATCACACAAAGAATTCATTAATTATTTCTTTATCCTTCTCCAATATTAATATTAATAATATACATATGTATATATTAAAGAGAGAATGAAGATTTTCATTAAGTGACAACAAGTCAAAATAAATTACAAAGACTCAAATTTTTCTCAAGGCATATTTTTCTTTTCAACTCTAGATCCCATTCTTTATCAAATATTGCCTCCACAGGACAAATTGATTTTTTTTTTCTTAAAAGATTTCTCATATTTGTATTATTAGTTATAATTAATCATTTGGTTTTAACGCCAAATTAACTTTAATTTGATAGACTTAAAATCATATAATCATGCAGTCAAGCTGCAGCTTCTTTCTTCAACTAAAAGTAAAAAATACTTTTAAATAGAAAATATATTTATATATGTTTTGTTTAAGCTCACCCAATATAAGGTAAATATTTATTTGTACTCTATATTTTATAAAAGTTATAAATTTGACTCATTATTTTATTAAATAATAATTCAAATTCTGAATTTTTTAAAATTTTAAAATAGTATAAAATAGATTCTAAACTCATTTTTTCGTTTTTTTCTCAATATAACTAACTATGAAAATAGTTTTCAGCACGAACAGATAAAAAAGAAAATGTAATCATTCTTGTCATAATACTTCTAAGTGAGGTTATTATTAAGTTTAAATTAATTTGATGAAAATTAAGCTCAAGGTCTAAATCTACCATTTTGAAAAATGCAAGGTTCAAATTATTGTCATTTAACAAAATAAAAATCATCGATAATTTTTACAAAAACAAAAGATCCAAAATAATATTTATCTATGTATGCATAAATATATATTACACAATAATCTCAAAGAAGCACACCTATATAAAAAAGCAGCCACACCATTCACCCCATATATTTTTACAAATCCCATATAATGTAATTAAATATTAAGTCTCACACATTTTAATTTTATTATCACACAAAATATTTAAACCAGTAGTTAACTATTATTATAGCAAAAATGCTTTCATAGAAAAGGTAGTGTTATATTATTTGTTATAATATGATATAGATTAAAATATTTAAATGTGATAAGATTAATTTATATTATGTGTTTAAGGTTATATTATATCATGTATAGTATAATAATACACATAAAAATTATAACATAAGAGGTTTTACAAATATAAAAATAGATTGTAACTTAAGGATCACTATTGATAATATGTAACGAAGTCATTTATTACATATAGAAGTTATGAAATCAATGGGATGAGTTTTTAGTTGTTAGAAACTGTTACAATACTCAAATTATATCATTTAAATGAGTATTGGAGAAAGATTTGACTCGAAGAGGAGTTACAAAAACTAAATATTGAGTTTTCTAGAAATGGTTATTTTATGGTTATTTTTTAACATCTAGAACCAGTTTTTTGAAAACGTCCATAAATGTACATGAATTGATTGAGCATGTTTCCAATTCTCTTGTCCAACGTTTTTATCCCATTAAACACCAATTAAAGTGCTAGTAACAACCATGTGGTGAAAACTCTAAATTCTAAACACTAAACCCTAAATGTACATGAATTGATTGAGCATTCTCTGTCCAACGTTTTTATCCTATTAAACACCAATTAAAGTGTTGGTAACAACCATGTGGTGAAAAGAATGTAATTTTTCATATGTGATCCTCAAAACACTATAAATAGAGGTCTTAGGTTCATTTTGTAAGACAACAAATTTCTATCAAGAGAGCATTGTTACAAACACTTTAGGCTTGATAAATCCAGAAAGTTATTTTCATTATTTTCTTTTCCTTAAGTGCTTGTGGTAGGAGGAAATAAACTTTTGGACAAAAGTGTAAGACCTTGTTCAAGCTTGGTGATTCTATTATTATATACTTGTGGTGTATGTGGTGTTGAGATTGCTCTCACATCTTCTATATATATATACTATTTATATATTGTGTTTCATGTGTAGCTTATTGCTTTGAGTTGTAATTCTTCTCTTCGTCTCTATATTTTCGATTTTATGTATATATTTTATTTAGTATTATAATATTATTTAATTTATGATTTTGTGTTTTATATTATTTATTATAGAGTTATAATCTTATTAGTATGGTATTTCTATTAGAGCACGCACAAATTTCCAACAAGTAATGCATATAATTTATGTATATATGTTTGTTATATAACTACAATTTGGCCGGTTCTTTCTAATTCAACAAACTACAATAATAAAAAAAGAAGTTTGTTAAAGAAATATATAATGGTCACAGTATTGTTAGAAAAATTAATAATAAACTCAAGATCTATTTGTATATAACATAGAACACAATAATAAGATATAATAATTAGGTATGTGTACCTGATTGATCCATAGCAATTATCTCAGTTTGATCCCAGCAGTTACTCCAATTTGATAGTGCAATACTATCAACTAAGTCTTCCTCCCTAGATCTCTAAATCAGAAGCAGTTTATTTTATCTGATTATCAAAAGGTATACAATTGTGATGAGACAATATGTATTTATAGAGTTAGGGAGGGGACTTAGCTACAAAACCCTAGTTGGGCTGGGCCTGCTCATCAAAGGCTTCAGTCAACTAGAAAAGCCCACACTTCTGCTTCACCTAGACTTTACACACAGATGCTAAGCCCATTAACAATTGATCACCAACAACATGGGCTAACACAGCAAAGAACTATCCAATCAACCCAAGTTTTAATAAAACCAATAAAATTTAATGTAAGCCCAAATAAAAGTCTAACATTCTCCCACTTGGGCTACATTGATTTTAATACATATATATTATATATCAAAATAATTTTGTTTGAAAACGACTCATGGGTTGAACAACAAGAAAACATTTGTGGCCACTTTAAAAAATGATAGTTCTCTGATAGCATCTCAACATACCGGTCCAATTTAACCTTTGATAATGAACTATGACAGTCATATTGTTTTTAACTCAACAAAAGACATTCATAATCACAAATACCAAAGTATTAAATCGACATGGTCAATAAGTCTAGTAGTGTGGTAAGGAATTATGTTCAACATGTGATCAATTTAAAATAACATAATATCCTTATCAGTCCTCAATTTCACTGATACCGTGATGCTTAATAAATAAGCCAGTGAAATTAAACATACACTACTTAATAAATAAGTAAGTGTCACTAAACTTGCTTAAAACATTAAGCCAACAAAATATCATTGTCTTTTAGTAAATATACTTAAAATACAATGATCACAACAAGATATGAACTACATGCTTTCAATTCAATTATTCTCGAGAATATAACAAAGCCTAACTGAAAGCATAAACATCCAATAATAAAAATTATTGGCCCACAAAGTAGTTCATAACATCAACAAGTAAACTACATATAAATGTAATCTCAAAAGATAAAACAAGAAACTCCCACTAACCCAAAGGAGCAAAAGATTATAAAATGCTTATATCAAAAACATGTTTATCAAACAATATGGCACTTAATCCTTTGGTTAGAGGATCTACAAACACCAACTTGGTCTTTCAATATCCTATCACAATGTCTCATTTCTTAACCAAGTCTTTAATAGTGAGATACTTTATTTCCTTATATTTAGAAGCACTACTAATCTCATTATTCTTTGAAAAGAAAACAACAATACTATTATCACAATAGATTAGTATAGGAGAGGAAATAGGATCAACTAGTCGTATCTATAAAAACAAAAATTCTTTAACCATAGAGCTTGCAAAGATGCACCATAACATACGTCAAATTCAACATATATAGTAGATGATACGATTAAAGTCTATTTAACACTTTTTCAAGAAATAGCAGCACCAACAAAAGTGAAAATATAGCCAGAAGTTGACTTTAAATCATCTACATAACCACCAAAATCTGAATCTGAATAACCAACAACTTAAAGATTGTTGACATGCTTATACACAAGCATAAAACTCTTTGTTCTTTGCAAATATCTCAAAACTTTATTGGCTGCAACCCAGTGATCATGGTCAGGATCAGATAAATATCTCCTAAGAACATCGACCATGAAAGCAATATCAGGTCTAGTGCAAACCTAAGCATACATCAAACTCCCTACTGCACTTGCATATGGGATATTCTTCATTGCTTCTCTTTCCAAGTCGTTCTTAGGACATTGCTGTTTAGTGAACTTGTCCCCTTTCAGAATAGGAACAGAACCAGCTTTACACAAATCCATGTTGAACCTTTTGAGCACACGATTAATGTAAGCTTCTTGAGATAAGCCAAGAAATTTTCGATTCTTGTCACGATGGATCGCAATCCCCAAAACATAGGATGCCTCTCCAAGATCTTTCATATCAAAATTGGAAGACAGAAAATTTTTGGTCTCATTTAGTAATGACAAATCACTGCTGGCAAGTAAAATATCATCTACATAAAGAACAAGAAAAATATGATGTCTCCCACTGATCTTCATATAAATACACTAGTCAAACTTGTTCTCGATGAAACCCAACAGTGACACAACCTTATCAAACTTCAAGTACCACTGGTGAGATGCCTGTTTGAGACCATAAATGGATCGTTTTAACTTGCAAACCAAGTTGTCATTTCCATTTTCCTCGAAGCCTTCAGATTGAGACATAAAAAATTTGCTCACTCAATTCTCCATTCAGAACAATAGTTTTAACATCCATTTGATGCAACTCTAAATCAAAATGCGCAACTAAGGCCATAATAATTCTGAATGAATCTTTAGTGGAAACAGGTGAGAAAGTTTCAGTGTAATCAATACCTTCTCTTTGAGTAAAGCCTTTAGCCACTAAACACGCTTTAAACCTTTCAATCTGTCCCTTTTTATCCCTTTTAGTTCTTAAAAAAATTCATTTGCAACCTATTGGTTTGAAACCATCAGGTAATAGAACTAACTTCCTCATATACATTATTTTTGTCCATGAACTTAATCTCATCATTCATAGCTTCTATCCATTTTGAAGAATGTGGACAATTAGGTGCTTCACTATAAGTGAGAGGTTCCACAAAATGACCAAGATTACATTCACCTTCTCCAAGGTAAATAAAATTATCATCACATCTTATTGACATCTTTTGTCTTTGAGATCTCCATATAGGAGGTACTTCTGGAATAACCTCTATTTATTGACCATCATTTTGAATGACATATTCCACAATTAGATTTCTCTGATAACAAGACCCTCATCAACAACAAAACCTTCTTCAATAATAGGTTCCTCATCAATAGTAGGACCCTCGTCATCTTAAATAGTAGGAGCAATATATTCATCAGCAATGAGAGCGTTATCAACTAGAGTAAGAATAAGACTGCTATTATTATCATCTCTTAAAAAAGACACAGGAATAAAAATTCCTTTAGATGACTCCCCCATTTCAAGAGATGGTGAATGAATATTTTCAGCAACATCAAAATTTAGCAGTCTGAGATTCAACAATTCACGTACCACGAGTAGGACAGTAAAAGCAATAGCCTTTCGAGCGCATTGGATAACCAATGAAATAACAGCGATTTGTTCTCGGATCTAACTTTTTCAAATTAGGATCATAAATCTTTACTTCTGCTGGACAACCCCATACACGAAGATGATTTAGACTAGGCTTCCGCCCAGTCCACAACTCAAAAGGGGTCTTGGGAACAGATTTGCATTTATCGGGAACACGATTTAAAATATAAGTTGCAGTCATAAGTGCTTCACCCCATAAAAACTCTGGAAGATTTGTTCTACTCATCATACTTCTAACCATATCCATGAGAGTGCGATTTCTCCTTTCAGCAACGCCATTTTGCTCAGGTGAACCAGGCATAGTGTATTGAACAACTATACCATTTTCTTGTAAGTACTCTGCAAAAGGCCCCATGTGTTGTCCAGATTCTGTATAACGACCATAATATTCTCCTCCACAATCAGAATGAACAACTTTGATGAATCTTCCTAATTGTTTCTCAACCTCATTTCGAAAAATTTTGAATTTATCAAGGGCGTCAGATTTTTCTTTAATTAAATAGGTGAATCCATAACGAGAAAAATCATTGATAAAAGTGATAAAATACTTGTTTCTGCACAACGTGGTGGAATAAGGACCACTGATGTCAGTGTGGATAATTTCCAATAAAGATTGACTGCGGTTTGCAGTCTTCTTTCTTGTTTTAGTCAATTTTCCACGAGTACAATCAACACAAGTATCCCAACCAGAAACATCAACAGGAGGAAGAATTTTAGCTAGAAGGAATCGATCATTTTTGTTTAGAAATATGTCCCAATATATCGTGCCATAATAATAAGGATGTTATTTTAATATAAGATTTCTTACCCACAATATTCACAGCATTGAAAAAGGAAGCTAAGGAAGTCAATGATAATTTGAAAAGAATATCAGAGTAAAAACAGTTTGCATAATGTCAACACTATAATTGGCAAAACGAAAAGAAAATCATTGTTTAACTAAAAGCGGAAGCGAAACTGAATTACTTTAAAAGTAAGAATCAAGAAAGTACTGTTCAAAACAATCTGAACACTAAACTGTAATTCAAGAATAAGTGTGCCAATATAGATAACATCAACTCTAACATAAGTGCCACTTTAAGCTTTGACTCCCTCTCACTTATCTTCTGAGATCCCTTAGCCCCTGGTTGTGGTTGCTTCTTTTCATATTTTCTTTATCCTTTGCTGGGCTTGAGTTGAGAAACAAAGTGAGAAGACTCATTCTTCTCATTTTACAGCTTGCTTTGCTTAACTTTATACTGAGAAATAAGGTTACTAACACTTTATATTGTACTATAAGTGTTTAGGTTGTCTTGATAAGGCTGAAAGAGGCAGGAAGTGCATGAAGAACTTGAAGAATAGTGTAAAAGTCGGGAAGAGGAATATTATAATCTTTCAACTTGTACTGAACTTTAGTAATTTTGAAAATGAAACTTGTCACTCCGTTGATTTATCATACTGAATAATTGTCATAGCATCCAAAAGATGTCCAACTGCAGTGATTTCACTAGTGTTAAATAGTTTTCCACTTCTTTGAAATATTCATTAGCATTTGTGGTGTTTGGCAAACCACCAAAAGATGTTCAGGAATTAAACGGTTCATAGAAATGAGACTAAGATGATGTGAATTTTTCCAATGTGCATGAAGAATTTTTTTTTTTTTTTTTTGGCAACAATTCTGATATTAGAATAAGATCAGCAGATTTTTTCTTCTCGAAAGCATAAGTCCAAATCTATTATGCCTAAAGTAATTTTCACATCTCGTTTCCATGTCTTAAAGTTGGAAGCATTCAGAATTCAGATGAAAACGTTATTGTTGTTCGCAGAAAGGAGACCGCAAAATTCAAAAAATTAAAACTTGAATAAGCAATATGAGCAATGCATTAGAAAATATTGTAGAGTCAACTGGTCATTATAAACTCCCCTTTGGGGTGAGAATATAACACGCACATGATCTACCTTCATGAAGTTAACAACAAAGAAAAAATACATATCATTTAAGAATTTTATTTCCTTTGGGCAGATAAATTTCTTAAAAATATGTATTAATTCAAGCAAAAAATAATAATAAATTTATACATTTAAATTATTACCTTTGGGCAAATAATTAAAATATATACATTTAATATTAACTCACTTCATGGAATGTGAACTAATATATGTAAATACTACCTTTGGGCAAGTAATTACACATATAGTCAACCAAAAGATATAATATTTTCTTCAACATGTGAAATTTGGTGATAAAACAATCATTGAAAATGAATAATTTTCAACCAAATTTCCAAAAGAGATATATGATTGCTTTTATT